>NC_048306.1:86318697-86438323 GCF_013100865.1 Trachemys scripta elegans
TTCCCAGACTAGATCAGTGTATAGAGGATAATGAAACTCATGTGACTAGAGCAGAATGGAAAACAGAAATAAATTCTGGACTTATTCCAACAAAAACCATTTTCTGTCATTATTAATTTTCCATCTGTAATTTTAGAGAAAGCAGAAAATGTCTAAGCTTCCTCTACACATGGCTTGTTCAGTCCCTCATGAAGCTGCACAGGGGTAGCCAACATTGATCTGCTTGACCTTTACAAACCCTTTATTATTATTTCCCGGTTTTAGAATTTCTTATTTCTTCTTCTAAAATATACATATTGCTTGGAATAGAAAAATTCCTGTGGTAGTTCAGTTACTGTGATAATTGTGGGTGAATGCTGACATAATAGCAACCACTTTAATCATAATAAGAATAAGTGAAGGACATGCATTGGCCTACAGCAACATTTCAGCAATATGCATATGTTATACAGCAGCTATTACTGCTATACACATGTTCATATATACATATAAGGCTAGATTTACAAATGATGCCTGTAATGTAGTATAGGTTCAACTGTAGAAATGTGACAGATACACAGTAATGTATGCAATTGTATTGTACATATCATCTCAAATATGATTGTTATGTTTGGTAGCTGTGTCATATTTACTTTACTTTAGAGTAGAACCAAATATTTCTCACTTCCTGACTACTTCGTATACAAAAAAAAAAAAAAAAAAACACACACAAAAAAAACCCCTCCCTCCCCCAAACACACACCCTAAACACTAAAAATAGTTACAGTGTTAAGAAAACAAGATGAGCATCTATTATAGTATATCAGAATTCATAAAGGTCAGCCACATTTTGGAAACATCTAGACCTCAGAAAAAAAACACAAGGTCACTTTTACCAAATCCGAAAACTATTGTATTGCATGTTGATTACTGACAGAATACAAAGCCATCTGGTATGTAAACTCAACCTCAGCAGATGCAATGCATTTGGAAAGTGAAGCATTCATTTTTATTGTGAACTAAAATTAGATCTAAAGTGTGCTCAAAAGCATAACTAAAACAGATTGTCCCTTCTAGCACTCATGTTGCAGACATTAATAAGGCCTGTATTTGCTGATTCTATGTTCAGACCTTTGATCTGCTTATTATCCCTGTCAAACTATTAAATGGAAAACATCTTTCCTTCAACCAAATATAACTCCAAGCAATCATCTAAATGGTTCTCTTAAATTTGTTAGCGGTTCAAAGTTGCCAGTTTCTTAAGAAATTATGTTTTACCTTTAAAATCCTGCACTATGAAAATTCACCTTTCTAGTCACTTCTAAATCTTTAAAATAAAGAAAAAGAAAAAGTAAACAGATAGAAATGTTTGAGAGAGGCTCACTTTGCTACGTCACATACTGTAATGGCCACTGTTCTTTGAACAGTTATATCACATTTGCTGTGCTACAGTAATGGTGGTGTCCAACTAAATTTTTGTTCTAAGTTAATATTTTGCATGCTAGCTAATTCATTGTAAATTAGGCCATTTATCTCTAGAGAGTTGGGTTAAATTCAGTGTAAGTGGGCACAATTGTACTGAGTAAGCAGAGTTGTACTAACTTATGCCAGTGGTGAATTTGGTCTTGGATTCAAATAATGGCAATTTGGAAAGGAAAAAAAAAATGCTGATCTCACCTAAGACCTTTGCAGTTATTTGTGATCAAAGTCACTATGCAGTTTTGCTCATTCTTATTTTCTGAACTGAATGGTCTCAAAATTAGAATGCTCAGCACCTCATAGGATTAAGCACAGTGTCTCCACCATTCTCCTGCTCCAAATCTTACCTCCCGGACTGCTCCTTTTTCACACCACTTTCTCTTAAGCCAACTGTGACGGAGGCTTTTAGGCTTTATCCTTAACAGGTTTTTGGTTTTTTTTAACCTGTCTTTCCCCCTTGACACCTCACTTCCTAGTTCCCAGTATCTATGCAGACAATACTGAAATCCCCATCACCATTAACCTCCTCTCCATTTTTTTTAAATCTCCTTTGTAATTTTCTCAGGGCCACCCAGGGGGGGGGGGGCAAGTGGGGCAATTTCTCCCAGGCCCTGGGCCCCATAGGAGCCCCCACAAGAATATAGTATTCTATAGTATTGCAACTTTTTTTTATGGAAGGGGCCCCTGAAATTGCTTTGCCCCAGGACCCCTGAATCCTCTGGGGGCCCTGAATTTTCTTACCTTGACTCTGGCGGCTTCTACTTAGATCAAAAATTTCCTACTTCAGAATTATTCAAAGTCTTAAATCATTCTTCTGGGTCCTGTTTTTCCTATTTGACTCCATTATCTGTCTCCTTGATACTGAACTTAAATGTGCTCCCAAGGGCAGAAATCTGGGGATCATCCAGGATTCCAGATTTTCATTTACCTCCCACATCTCTCAACATACCTGGAATATATCCAGAACACATGCTACCTTGACCCCATTCTTCGGGGCGGGGGGGATTTGGGGAGGGGGAGAAAGAGAGCGAGAAAAAACTTTATTCATAACTTGTTTGCTTCACTTTCAGTCTTGACTGCTGCAGTTCCCTCTTACTTTGTTCCTAAATCCCAACTCTCTTGCAGTCAGTTTACTCTTCACAGCATATGATTGATGCTCACTATAAAGCATTATGTATAGGCCCCACAGTGTTCCTACACCCTGCCTCAGGAAAGGAGCAATGAAGGTAGGTCTTGCCTAGAGAGATCTCGTGGAAGCAGTCAATCAGAGCCCAACAGGCTCAGATAAACTGGAGGACCTTGGTTCATTTCCTTGCTAAGACCAGAGGGACAAGGCAGAGTAGGGTAGGGTGCTTTTCACTGGCCAAAGATGTTTGAGGGCTAACTAAGGTTTGGTTCTGGCTGTTTGTTTGCTTAAGCTGGGAGAGAAAGGACCTAAGAATTTTAACCCTAAGGTAAGGGGTGAAGATAAAGAAGTTAGGTGGGAAGAGGCCCAGGGAAGTAGCAGCAACAAATTGAAGTGAACAGTATGTGGCTGTTTATGGGGTCTCTGGGTGAACCTGAATACTTGTGGCCTGTAGGTGAACCTGGGCCCACCAAGTACAAGTAGCGTAAACCTCACAAAGGGAACAGTACTGAACTGGAAGCCCAAACAAAAGGTTATATTTAAAGGGGTCCCGAGCCAGGACTGAAGTGTCTAGTAAGGGCAAATAGAGTATTTGTTTATCAGACTGTTTAATACCCTGGAAGGGGTTATTTAGACTTTGTGACTTGGCCAGAGGGCCAAGCCATGGAAGAGCCACCAATGTTGGCCTGCTGGGGTGAGAAAGGAATTGCAGGACCACACCAAGCTGCTAGGAGGTGCTAAAGAGGCAAATGCCCCCATTACAAAGGCACTATGTGAATATAAATGCATTGCTTGTCACCAGAAATCTTCCTTGGAAACTCAGCTTTATTTTGTACAGCTGGGGGAAAATTATTATATTAGCCTTGTTTAACTTCCCTCACTTTTTCATCCCTAGACACAGCAGATTCATACCAGCAGCTTTCACGAGCATTACACTTGCTTTACATTGGCTTTTAACCAGCTTGATTCTGGTGCCAAATTAGGAACATTAAACGTCTCCTGGTTTTGCTTTGTTTACAGAGTCAGTGTTATAGCAGCAACTATCAAAACCCAACTCTACTCCAGTTCTAGGGATGGTTCCAGAGTAGGAGGAGACAACATTCTGGAAGCCTAACTATCGCAAAGGGCAACAGAGACATGCAATCATCTCTCAGAAATTTACTACCTGTCATCTGATATTGCTTAATTATAGCTTCTGGGTGGTTAAACCAGTGAAGCAGTCTGACTGGCTATATATTGCAAAGTTACTCATAAGTTTCCTCAAAAACAGCTCATGCATGCTCATTTTCTGTTATTGGCTCCTTTAAAACGTGTATATTTTCAGTGTTAGAAACTCTTTGGAAATTAGGTTTTGACTACAGAGGAGGGAGTACATAGTGCAGTTTACTGAGATCTGGTGTCCATTATCAATTCAAATCAGAAAGCTCTCACAAGTATATGAGCCATAATGGAACATTGCATTGTCCAGATTGTAAACTCCTCGATTCCAATGGCGAACAGATATTTGTATGAGTAGTCCCATTGAACTACTCATCTCTACGTGTAATAGGCTCAGACTCTGGCCCGTACAATAACAAAGGATATTCATTAAATAAACAATTTATATTCAGACTGCATGTGTAAATAACGTTCAATATACTTTCTCTTTCCATGGACTTTGCCAGAATGTCTGTATGGGAGGTCCCTTTCACATTATAAATCTGCACAAAATAAAAGCACCTGTATATAAAATAGAAACCCATGATGAAACAACAAACTTTATTTTGCTTCAATATATCAAACTTCAATGAATTCAAAACCCCTCTCACAATGTTATAAGAAACCACTAAAAAAATTAAGTAAGTGGCAGAAGGTGGTCCACTGGTGATGGTGCATATCCGCATTAGTGACACATTTTCAGGGGATACCTCACAGATTATAGACAACTTCAGGAAACTCTAAAGGCTGATGAAGGAGAGGAACGTCCAAATTATCTTCCTGGAGATCCTTCCTGTCCAACAAGTGAAAGAAGTTTCTGGAAGTGTCCTACAGGCAAGTAAATGGTGTAAGGTAGAGGGTTACGGTTTTGTGGAACATTGTACAATTTGAAAGACCTCCATCTCAGTAGAAAGGGAACCAATCTCCTTGGGGACAGGCTAGCAATGCTAGTCAGGAGGGGTTAAACTACAACAGAAAGGGAAGGGGAAGAAAGGAACAAAGAGTGCTCATTTAGCACAAAGATCAAGAAACTGAGAACAGAATTAATCAAAGCAACAAAGGACAAGAACAGAAGAAATTTTACTTGTCTATAGTAGGAGCCTGAGTAAAAACAGAAGTACATGAAATTGCTCATTTTGAGAGGGGGAAAAAAAAAAAACTACCTAATTGGTATTACTGAAACCTGATGGGAAGATTCACATGATTGGAATGTTAAGATTAAAGGCCTATTTAAGAAAGGCCAAGTGAACAAAAAGGGAAGGGCCTAGCATTCTGTCAAAAGTAGCATTACCTATTTCTGAGCCACTAATAAAAAACAGAAGAAGATAATTGTGAATGCTTATGGATCAGTGTTCTAACCAGAGCTTAAATACTAGAGTATTTCCCGGATCCTCCCACCCCCCACCCAACATGCTATAAAAATTCCAGGGGGGTTGAAAATATTTACTGGAGCTCTACTCTGGACAGCTCTGGTTGAATTTAAGCTCTGGTTCTAACAGATGAAGTACTGGTAGGGGTCTGCTACAGAAAATAGATGTCACTAGAGAACAGGATAACCAGCTCCTTGAGCACCTATCTATAACGTGCTCTTAACAAACAGCTTTGTCATATGGGGGACTTCAATCTGAATGATATATGCTGGAGGTGTCATACTGCGAACGCTAAAAACACATCCTTTGAATTTCTAAAGTTTAGAGAAGATAAAAGTTCCTAACTCCAAGTGTGACATTCACCAGGGAATTTTATATTAGACCTCATCTTGACAGATAAAAGAAACTGATCACAGAATTTTAAATTAATTGTACCTTAGATACAAATATAACCATGTTCTGGTCACTTGTAAGTGCAAACAAACAGACTAGAGTCCAAACAAGTAAAATATATTTATACATATATACTTGGTGCTTTAAATGAATCATTTTCATAAAGCTAAAAACAATTGAGCCAGATCAATTGGGGGAAAGAATTTAAAGAGACAAATGTGAGTCATTAGAATCTGTTTAAAAACACTTTATTAAATACCCAAAATAAGCCAACCCGACTTAGAGGGAAACAGAAAGCATATATTATATGAATAACAAATGGAAGAACGAGAAAGTTGATAGCTTCTGATTTATATCTTTTACTAGGAACTGTAGAAAATTAAAAGGGGAAGCAAAAGGATAACAGAAGTAATCTGTGGCTTGCAGAGTTAAAGGATAATAACGAGGAGTTTTTAAAATACATTAGAAACAAAAGTAATCCTAACAATGATATTGGTCCATTGCTAGATGGAAATAGTAGAACTGTCAATGCAGATAAGGCAGATGTGTTGAATAAATACTTCTGTATTTGGTGGGGGGCAGGGGAAGAGAATGTAATAGGATATACTTTTCATTTCAACATTAACTAAGGAGTGTGCTAAGTAGCAGCTACTGAGGCTAGACATTTTTAAAAATCAGCAAGTTATCCAGGCCTGAATCCATGAGTTTCCAAGCAGCTAGCCAAGATGCTCTCTGAATCAATATTGCTAATCAACAACTCTTTGTACACTGGGGAAACTCCAGAAGCCTTAAAGAAAACTAATGTTATACCAATATTTTAAAAGGGTAAACCTGAGAACTATGGTAATTATAGGCCTGTCAGCCTGACATACATTCTGGGCAAGATAATGGAACTACTGAGAGGTGACTCAATTAATAAAGAATTAAAGGAGAGTAATATAATGCCAGTCAATATGTGTTTATGGAAAATAGGTCTTGTCAACTTAACTTCATATTTTTAAATGAGATTATAAATTCAGCTGATAAAGGTAATAGTGTTGATGTAATATACTTCTGTGAGGCATTTGACTTGGTACTGCATAACAGTTGGATTAAGAAATGAATAGAACAATACAAAGTCAATATGGCACACATTAAATGGATTAAAAACTGGCTAAGTGACAGGTCTGAAAATGTAATTGTATTCAGAGAATCTTCATTGAGCAGTTGTGTTTCTAGTGGGGTCCCACAGGGATCACTTCATGCTCCCTCTCCCCCAACATGCTGAGATTTTTATCAGTGACCTAGAAAAAAAACCAGAATCATTACTGATAAAACACAGATGACAAAGATTAAGGGAGGATGAGGACAAGACACTGTACAGAATGATCTGGACCTCCTGGTAAACTGATCTCAAGCAAATAATGTGTTTTGTTGCAGCCAAAACTAAAGTCATACTTCAAGAAACAAAGAACTTAGGCTGTCCTTACAGGATGGGGAAAGCAGAGACTATGAAAGACTTGGGGGGGGAGGTCTTGTTGGATAATCAGCTGAACATGAACTAGCAATGCAACACGGTGACAAAAAAGGCTAATGTAATTCTTGGCTGTATAAACAGGTGCATCTTGAGGAATAGAGAGATTGTATTACCTCTGTATTTGGCCTTGGTACAATGGCTAGTGGAATAAAAGTGTCCAGTGCAATTGTGGATACCACAATTCAAGAAGGCTGTTGATAAAATGAAGCAGGTTCAGAGAAAATCCAAAAGAATTATTTAAAAATTGGGAAACATACCCGACCATGAAAAACAGATTGAACTCTGAGTCTCCCTTAACAAAGAGAAGGGTAAAAGTTGACTTGATCAGAGTAGAAGGACCTACATGGGGAGCAGAAATCTAATAGCAGATGACTATTCAATCTAGCAAAGAGTTAACCTGATCCAATGGCTAGAGGCTGACGCTAGACAAATTCAGATGAGAAGTAAGGTTCAAGTTTGTAAAAGTGAGAGTAATTAACCATTGGACCAAGTTGCTATGGATGGTGATGGATTTTTTTTTAACTCAATATTGAATGTTTTTCTTAAAGTTATGGTGGAGTTCAAACAGGAATTGATTCAGGTCTGTATTGTACATGAGGTCAGACCAGATAGTCTGAGTGTTCTCTTCTGGGCTCATAATCTACTAAATTATTATTTTTTTAAACTAAGCCAATTTTGTCAGACAAGCCACATTTCTAGATTCAGTGGGTCCATCACATTAAGAGTATCTAGGTGTGCTAGACGCATCTCTGATATCCCTCCGATACTGCAGCATGGAAGAGAAAGTGTTGCAAGAGTTTTCAAACACATGCAACTTCACAGAGAATTCTCTCTTTACCCTTATATAAAAGGTACAACATTCTGCAGTAATAATCAAAAACTCTGCAAACAATATGATTTGTGATAGCATTTTGAATCATTTAGGAAGTCCACTTTAGTGCTCCCAGTTAACAAGGTCCTGATCCAACACACATTGAATACAAATGGAGTCTTATCAACTTGAATGAGCTTTGGATCAGGCCGTAAGTCCTCATGAAGAAAACTCTTCAATTACAGGTTACTCTGCAGTCCCCAGCTGTACAGTTGATCAGTAGTTAGAAAGTGCTATAGAGTTGGCAAATATATGTCCTCCCACCCAGAACCAGAGTATCATAGAGAGACAGCCAGGCAATATTTTTCAAGTAGCTCAGAAAGTAAGTAATTGGTGGAGGAAAGGAATAACACCCTCCCAGATTCCAGTTACACAAACTAGCAGTGATTAGGGGGCTGGAGTAAATGACTTATGAGTAGAGGCTGAGGGAACTGGGATTATTTAGTCTGCAGAAGAGAAGAATGAGGGGGGATTTGATAGCTGCTTTCAACTACCTGAAAGGGAGTTCCAAAGAGGATGAATCTAGACTTCTCAGTGGTACCAGATGACAGAACAAGGAGCAATGGTCTCAAGTTGCAGTGGGGGAGGTTTAGGTTGGATATTAGGAAAACACTTTTTCACTAGGAGGGTGGTGAAGCACTGGATTGCGTTACCTAGGGAGGTGGTGGAATCTCCTTAGAGGTTTTTGAAGTCAGGCTTGACAAAGCCTTGACTGGAATGATTTAGTTGGGAATTGGTCCTGCTTTGAGCAGGGGGTTGGACTAGATGACCTCCTTGAGGTCCCTTCCGACCCTGATATTCTAGGATTCCAGGAATATGCTGTTAGCCTTCTTGGCAACAAGGGCACACTGTTGACTCATACCCAGCTTCTCATCCACTGTAATTCCCAGGTCCTTTTCTGCAGAACTGCCTCTTAGCCAGTCGGTCCCCAGCCTGTAGCAGTGCATGGGCTTCTTCCGTCCTAAGTGCAGGACTTTGCACTTATCCTTGTTGAACCTCAGATTTATTTTGGCCCAATCCTCCAATTTGTCTAGGTCACTCTGGACCCTATCCCTATCTTCCAGCATATCTACCTCTCCCATCAGCTTAGTGTCATCTGCGAACTTGCCGAGGGTGCAATCCATCCCATCATCCAGATCAAGATGAAGATGTTGAACAAAACCAGCCCGAAGACCAACCCCTGGGGCACTCCACTTGATACCGGCTGCCAACTAGACATCGAGCCGTTGATCATTACCCTTTGAGCCTGACTATCTAGCCAGCTTTCTATCTACCTTAAAGTATGGATTGGATGAATTAACTGTAACTTGCTGATAAGAATACCATGGGAGATCATATCAAAAGCTTTGCTATAGTCAAGATACATCACATCTACCATTTTTCCCATATCCACAGCACTAGTTATCTCATCATAGAAGGCAATCAGGTTGGTCAGGCATGACCTGCCCTTGGTGAATCCATGTCGATTATTCCTGATCACCTACCTCCCCTCCAAGTGCTTCAAAATGGATTCCTTGAGGACCTGCTCCATGATTTTTTCCAGGGACTGAGATGAGGCTGATTGGTCGGTAGTTCCCTGGATTCTCCTTACCTTTTTTAAAGATGGGCACTATATTTCCCTTTTTCCAATAGTCTTGGACCTCCCCAAATCACCACGAGTTTTCAAAGATAATGGCCAATGGCTCTGCAATCACATCAGCCAACTCTCTCAGCACCCTCGGATGCATTAGATCCAGACCCATGGACTTGTGCATGTCCAGCTTTTCTAAATAGTCCTTTCACCACTTAGGGCTGCTCACCTTCTCCCCATTCTGTGCTGCCCAGCGTAGCAGTTACAGAGCTAACCTTGTCTGTGAAGACCAAGGCAAAAAAATCATTGAGTACTTCAGCTTTTTCCATATCATCGGTCACTAGGTTGCCTCCTCCATAAGGGTCCCACTTTCTCTGACCTCCTTCTTGTTGCTAACATACCTGTAGAAACCCTTCTTGTTACCCTTCACATCCCTTGATAGCTGCAACTCCAATTGTGCCTTGGCCTTCCTAATTACATCCCTGCATGCTCAAGCAATATTTTTATACTCCTCCCTAGTCTTCTGTCCAAGTTTCCACTTCTTGTAAGCTTCCTTTTTGTGTTTAAGCTCACCAAAGCATAGCTCCATGGTTATTTTTGATCTAATACAGACAGATATGTAAAATGTGCTGGTGAAAGTCTTAAACAGCAGACATTGATGGACTAGGATAACAGATAAACTAATTACAGGCAAACAGTCCATACAAACAGTGATCCTATACTTCAGGTCATGGGTTTGATTTCACAGTGTAACAAGCCAAGTCCCAAACCTAGGGCTCTCTTTTCCTTAAAGGTCTTTTTGACCCTTACTAGAGATATCAATAGTGCTGCAGAGTCAATCGCTAACCTTTAATGCAGCACACATCATGGGGAACTCATGGAGGTCTCCAGGACAGGAGACATTTCAAGAACAGACACAGGATGGTTAGTGTCAAGGTACAAAGGGTGGGTCAGAGTTAAAGTCCAGTTATTGGATGAAGTTTCATTCTTTTTCTTGGTAGCAGGAGCCAGCTGAAATGACTTCAGGTAAGCAGACAAACATCTAAGGCAGGACTGCTTTTAAACCAATGAAACACCATGGTATGGGGTTCTACTAGCTTTAAATCCCAATTAACCTGTAATCTGGAGTGGAAAATAAAGAAAAGGACAGATGCAGAACAAAAACCAAAAGTGATAAAAGCAAAGAATCACTTTCCCCTGTTAGGTACCTCTGGAATTTATAGTTCCTGAGTTCATGAAGAATTGTCTTGACTGTCCAGTGTAGTCCTGACCAGATTTTTCAGTAGTCTTTTAAGCCAAATAATCTTTGCTCATAAACAGAAAAAACCTTGGGCACACCAACAAGTATCCAGTCCTTAAAACAAAATTCCTAAACATGTAATTGGGTTCTCCTTAGAATGTCTTTAGCTAAGTGATTTAAGGCAACTTTCTAGAGTTCCATAGTAACAGTTCACAACCTAGAACATAAGAAAGGCCGTACCAGGTCAGACCAAAGGTCCATCTAGCCCAGTATCCTGTCTACCGACAGTGGCCAATGCAAGGTGCCCCAGAGGGAGTGAACCTAACAGGCAATGATCAAGTGATCTCTCTCCTGCCATCCATCTCCATCCTCTGACAGACAGAGGCTAGGGACACCATTCCTTACTCGTCCTGGCTAATAGCCATTAATGGACTTAACCACCATGAATTTATCCAGTTCTCCTTTAAACTCTGTTATAGTCCTAGCCTTCACAACCTTCTCAGGTAAGGAGTTCCACAAGTTGACTGTGCGCTGCATGAAGAAGAACTTCCTTTTATTTGTTTTAAACCTGCTGCCTATTAATTTCATTTGGTGACCCCTAGTTCTTGTATTATGGGAATAAGTAAATAACTTTTCCTTATCCACTTTCTCCATATCACTCATGATTTTATATACCTCTATCATATCCCCCCTTAGTCTCCTCTTTTCCACGCTGAAGAGTCCTAGCCTCTTTAATCTCTCCTCATATGGGACCCATTCCAAACCCCTAATCATTTTAGTTGCCCTTTTCTGAACCTTTTCTAGTGCCAGTATATCTTTTTTGAGATGAGACCACATCTGTACGCAGTATTCAAGATGAGGGCGTACCATCGATTTATATAAGGGCAATAATATATTCTCAGTCTTATTCTCTATCCCCTTTTTAATGATTCCTAACATCCTGTTTGCTTTTTTGACCGCTTCTGCTTAAATTTAGAGAATTTAGACTTCAATTAAATGAGAATCAGCTAGAGTTAAAATAACATTTGAGTTGAAGTTGTTCTATAAATCTAAAAGTGAAGGCCTCTGTCCAGGAAAGATACTGTTGTGTTCAGTTCTCTGTTTTAATTGGTATTAAATACCATTTAAAACAAAATAGCAATGAATCTGACACATTATGAAGCCAATGTCTTTGCTGATTATTATAGTCTCATTCTGACATCAGATTTTTCTGAATGTAGAAGAGAAGTAGTAAAGATTTATGTGAACGTGCATTTTGTGCTGACAGCATCCTATTTCATTAAACAGTACTATTATCTCATGTTGCCCTTTCCATGACTCCCAAGTTTATCTTAATGTGTTTTTAGATTTGCAAGTGAAAGGAATTTCGATAAAACTATACTGGAATGCTCAACTTGCCATGGTAGAATATCCTCTGACTTGTTTTTAATTTATCAAATCATGCTCCAATGAGTTCTTTTAGTAAGAGTCTGTTGCTGTATTCCTATCAAGGTGCTACGTTAAGTTGATATGTTCCAATCCAAACAGTTTAAACTGATAGAAAATTAACTAAAGACATTTTAAATTCAAAACATTAAAGCATTTTAAGATGGTTGACACCAAGTCTGAGAAATGAGAAATCTCAGAACTTCAACTTTTTTAGAACCAAATTCATGATGCTTTTTTGATATTATGAATATTCATAAGAGGCGAACACATAATGCATGGCACCACTTAGACACAGTCCTGCACTGGGGGGAGAGAGGTAGTGTGGAGCTGCATAATTCCAGATGGAGTACTGGAGGCATTCTGCATGGGTTTCAGTAGTGCATAGACAAGCACAAATGGTTACACCCTTTTAGGTGCTACAGTATACACCCATCACCACCTGGGTCACCCAGTTCCACTGGCCAGTGTGAAAGAATGGAGTCATGGTTCTTCATAATCTCCTTCCCCCACCGCTTTTAAAGCATCATGAGCCCTTGGGCTTGGGGGAGTAATTGAGAGCACAAAGTCTGTGCTACCCTGAGTGCAAGAACTGCAATTTTGCCAGGCCCTTAAGCAGACTGCACAAAGTGTGAAGGAAGTTCTTTATGCCCCTTCCTATAATGCACTCCTAGTCAGGATCTAGCAGAGGTTGTCTGCAAACTCTTCCCAATTTCTATATATATTTTATATTTTCACTCTGATTAGACATTTCATTGTGCATATTCAGTGCTCAATATTCCAACTCCAACCTCCTTCCTTAGTTGTGACTGGCAACAGAAGTCATAGGGTGTTCTCTTCTCCCAGACTGCATGAATCATAATCAGGAGGTGGGTCTAAAGAAGCTACTATGTATTTGAATCTGGTCACAGATAAAGTGAAATTACATGAGTCCAAGAGAAAAATAAAGGTTTGAAAAATAGAAAGGCCCCATGGTTTTCATAGATGGTCAAAAAGTACAAGCTCGTACATCGTACAAAAAGTTCAAATACATTTCTACTTAGTTAAATCCTCTGAAGGCTGTTGGATTTTCAATCCCCCTTTTAGCTGCAGCATATACGAAGAAAATTATATGCCAAATATTCAGATATGACATATGAAAAAGTTCTTAAGGGTAGTCATGCCTTCTACGTTTAAGACCTGCCAGACATTTGTAAGCTATGTGTTTAGTAAGGGAACTGTTCAGTTTTTCCTAACTGCAGCCAAAATAATCCTACCAGCTAGAAACAAGAGAAATGTGTTGTCCTGACCAATTGTCAACATCCACTACTAATAAAACTAAAGTGCGGGATAATACAATATATTCAATTACAATTAAATTCCGGTGTTTTCTTCCCAACAATCAATCTTTCAATTTTGGGCCAATTCCTCGATCCAGGAATCAAAAGATTCTACTGTCCCACAAGCCCTGCAACATATTTCAACAATAACTCAAAATCATTTCCTGTAGTCCATTTGGAATGAGGTAGAAATGACCCAAGACTTTGCATTGAGCAAACAAACACCATTTTTACAATGTTCTAAAAACAGAAAGCTAAATCCTACCAGGACAGAAAATACAGAGGTCTCTTTGTCAGGCAAAGAACAAAAATATAAGTATGTTTGTTCAGCAATTAGTAAAGTGTATATTTTAGCTAATATACCTTCAGTAGTACTGATCAGAAAGAAACTCCCACTTAGAGAGAAGTCTTAATACTGCTGTGTTAGTCTGCAAAACAGAGTTTGATAAAAAGAATGAGATGTTAGGAAAATGTGTTTTATTATAAAGTTGTTCAAGTGTTGCAAATGAAGTGATAGAGTTGCATAATATCACATTCAGTCCAGAGGCTAAAACCACTGAAATGGACTGGTAAAAAACAGTGTGGGGACAAACAAGAGAAGGTAAACCAAAATAATGTAAATGTTTTACTATCTTTGCCATAAAGTGCTACCTGTGACAGAAAGTGGCCTGTTAAAAAATATTTAGTAGTATCAGATTTGAAAGTAAGTGGCAAAAATGTCAATTTTACACTAGAAAGAACTGATTATTCAGTCTCTTGCAAGCAATATTGGAGATTTGCATGGCGGCTATGAACTGCTTTGAACTGAACTAAGCTGCAAATAATATTTTCTTCCATGCCCACACTGAGCTACATTAACTGCTCTCTTGTCTGCAGATGGAGCATCCGGGATCATCATATAGTCCAAATAAACATCAGATGGAATCAGATCTCAGAAGGGTTTGCACATTTCTAGTGCAAATATCTCTAGGAATGTAATGTGATTCTACCCTTCAGTCATAGGGTATGTTACAGCCACCAGGGGCTATCTAATTTAAAACTACTGTTTCCTGCCTCTGAATTAAACCCCATTATAATAACCCTCACTATCATTATACCACTTTCTTTCCCCAAATCCCTGACCCCATATGTTAGGATTTCTGAGTACATATGGTGGTTACAAACAAACAAAAAAAGCCCTCAAATTCTTGGGCATCTCCTTTTAACTTCACAGCCATCCACCCACTGTGCTTTGAGAACTATAGAAATATATATCTTCAACAGTTATTCTTATAATACAATATAGAAGTCTGACAGTGTTACCGTTATATTTAGGCAAAGTATATCTACCTACCTCAACTGCAAGGCAGTAGGAATCTTTATTTGCATATAGGAACTTCATGCTTTGTGAATATCCCCAAATTTCCAAAAAGAACCTAAAACATGAGGGTGAATTATCCTCCATGACATTGTTTGTCCACTCAACTTTTTTTCTCCCTCAGACCCCAAAACACAGCCACCTCCGCAGCTGGAGAAGGTTGGACAGAACTCCTGCAGAGTCAGTCAGTACCATTCTGGGTGCTGGCCAGAGGTGTCATTAACTGTGACCAACTTGCTCCATTCCCCTGGCTTCTAGTGTACTGCCTCTTCGGTGCTTCCATCTCCTGCCAACTGAAAGGAACAGGGACCAACCTCAGGACTTAATCTCTGATGCCCATATGGTTACACAACACACCAGGACTAACCCTGCAGAATAATCTTTTTAAAGTAATATATGGCATGATGCTAAAGCAAAATATATGGGGTTCCAATGCACAGTGCCACAGAATGCACCTGCTGTTAAGACTATTATAGAGTAATTTGCCTGAACTAAACAGGTGAGTGAATTTCACATACAGTACTAGATGATGGAAATGAAAATTATATCTCATGTAAATAGACAGTAATTCTGTTTTCCTTAACAATAAAACACCGTACATTCAGAAAGTCTGCAGCAGTCAATTGCAAACATCAGTGAAGCCCCCCTTGAGAGAGCAGAGTACCAACAAAGTGTCCAATGCAGGAATATTCAAAGGACAGCAATCGGGAGCAGCTGCAGAGAACGTAATGATTTTGGACCACATAATTAAAACCAAAAGTCATTACCATCTCAATGGCTGTGCAATGACTCATGTTAAAAACAATTGATGGTTTGAGTCCAGTCCCTTACAACCAGGTGTTCACAGCACTAAAACTACCAACACAATTGGCATCATTGCCATTACTATCTTGCCAGACAAGCCAAGGACTGGGTGAAAATGGAAGCTTTTAACTCCTACATGTGATCTGTCCAGGTTAGGGTTGAGGCATATTGGTAGAGTATCGTGTGCCCGTGTTACAATTGCATAGATGAAGAGAGGACTTTGTTGTCTTGTGCTATCACTTTGTTGCTGTGCAGCAGAACTAAATTAACTTCAAACGCTTCTGAACATAGTAAAATGCACACACTAGTGGAAATGTGATTGAATGCACTTGTATGACACTTACACTGACTTCAGTGGGACCACTCAGATCAGCAAGCGATCATCCCCTGGATCCAGGGTTACAAACAATCTAGTTTTTGTGTTTTGTTTTGTTGTAAATGCTGTGTAACCTTTTGATTTATGTCTTCCCAATCACTACTTTCAAATAAGGAATAAAACCAAACTGAATGCTTTAAGGTTTGATCCTCCAAGGAGGTTACAGATAATTTATTAGACGACTGAATGACATGAAAAATTAAAGACTTCATTTAAAATAAAGCAAACATGCATTGCAATATAACCATACACTGCATTGATATTCACATTGTAAGTTGAAATGATGCATCCAGGTGTGATCAGTCCCTGGATGGGAAGAAAGGGTCTAACCTTTTTATTACAATACCTTAATGGTATATGGCAGTGCCTAATCTAAAATTAGTATGCTACCCTTTTTATAATCATTACAATAACATCCCGTCATTAGTTAGTATTAATCCTGCCTTTTACCATATCTATATTTCTGCTACCATAATTAAAATCCCTTCTAAAGCCATACTGCTATCTCATATTAAACTCACCTTTAACATCTGAATAAATGCCATAACAATAATTATTAATACAGATAGCTTTAATGTCGTGGAAAATGCTAAGAACACTTGTAAAAACTAGTTAGGACTAAGAAATGTATACAATACTAGGTTTTCTGCCCTAACTTGTCTCTGAATTGTCTCACTTCACTTTATTCACATCTTACCAGGCCTCGCTTGATTACTGGCAAGCCTATTTTTAGGAAATAGTTTTTTTAAGCCTAATTGTGTTTCAATACATTTTTACATAACATAAGCAAGTATCATTTTTATAGGGTACACCACACATACCACAAAGCTAAATCTTTCTGTTGCTAATTTAGCATCCTTGAGAAGTTTAAGTAGTTGGTGTATCTGCTAGATTGTTCCTTTAGATATGGCCTTGGATATTGGTGTGTAAGCTGCCCCAGCCCAGGAGTCGCACCAGGAAGGTGTGTTGTCACTAGGAAGTTGTCCACTCAAGGTTCTGTAAGTGGGGGCAGAGGCATGGCTCTCCTTCCCCACCCCTCTTTGCAGCCTCCCAGCCCACTTGGTCATGGAAGCAATATTAAGATACCTCCCCTCCTCCCTGTGCCCAGAGGTGCAATCCAAATAGATGGGCACATGGTGTGGGGGAGGCAGGTGGAGGTCTGACACCTCTTTGCCCTCCTCCCCACACCCTGTTTCCACACCCTGAGATGAGGGCTAGAAGGAGCTCTTAATTTTCATTGTAACCCTCAATGCATTATGACAAGGTGGGTGAGGTAACATCTTCTATTGAATTAACTTCACCCACCTTGTGTCTCTAATATCCTGGGACCAGCACGGCTACAACAACCCTCCAAACTGAATTCATTGTCAGTTTTAGATGGTTCACATTTACTGATGGACAAGAAATTCAAGGGATACAACATACTATGTTGTGTGCCATTAATTTGCATTTTGTTGCTCAAACTGAAGTTGTCTGGATAAATAAAGAAAATCAATATTTAACTGATCTTTTGGAGTCTTTGAAATATTGTGTCTTAAGCAAGAAGTGTGAATTAAAGACGGCAGCTCATTTCCTTGTGTGTATATATATTGTTTAGCTCAACTCCATGAAATAATATAGATTAAGGCTTATCTTTTACCATTTGTAGAACTGTGATTGCAATTTACCACAGCTGCAGATACATACTCTGAAATATTTTTTCATATGGCTGCACAGTGACAGGTTTTGAAAGGATGAGTAAGATTACCCAGATTGTTCCAGTCCTTGTTTTCTTCCTGGAATGCCTTTCATAGTGTCTTACAATTTTCTGTGCCAAATGTATACACCAAACATTACATTTAAAAATAAAAATTAGTAGAACCATATACACCCCTCTCCACCCCCCACCCCCTCCATCTGTATAGAAGATTAGGTCAAAGAAGCCCCAGTGTCTGAAAAGGCCATGTGAACTTCCACAAAATTTCCAAGGATCACTTCTTGCATTCCTTGCATACTACAGGCTTTCACTGAAATCAGCCTTGGATGCTCAGGGGTCACATGACTAGATACAAATGTTTCCTGAGTTGTCTGAGAAGTTTCGTATCACGATTTAGGCCTCATCCACTTAGCAAGTTAGAGCATGGGAAGCCAGGGTGTGAATCTACAGTGCACTAACTTACCATGCACTCATTGGCCATCATACAGCATGCATTACGGAACTTTTAATGCACTGCAGCAGGGTCCAGATGGCCAATGAGTGTGTGGCAAGCTAGGGCGCTGTAGATTCACACACTGGTTTACTTCATGTTAACTTGCTGTGTTGGCAAGCCCTTATTTTATCTTGTCTAGTCTACCCAGTCCTAAAAGGACAGTGGAAAAGTGGGTATTTTTCCCTGAACTGCAGCAGCCTCTCACTACCACACTATTCTTTAAAAAGAGAATTAATGTAGAGTTAAGTCTTAGAGAAGTAAAGTGAACAACAGACCTTAACCCCTCACCCCAAAAGAAAATATTTTACTGAGTGGATTAACCATAGCAGGGATTCATCTTGTCCAATTTTATTCCTAAAAGGACACAGCCAGTCACTGAATAACAATATTCCAGATGGCTCAAAAAAGTACAGCATCTTTTTCAACAAAAAGTTCATCTCACTCCAAAAGGCAGACAAGTGGTTTTGATGGACATGTATGTCTTCATGAAATGTGTCAAAACCTACAAGAGGAAGAAGAAGAAGAGCAATCTCATTTACAAAGAAATTTGAGCTGGCAATGCAATTTGGAAGAATGAGGAAACATATAATCGACAAGAGTAGTAATTAGAATTGATTTATTGCCTTCCCTTATTAAGCCTATTATTAAAAAAGGAGTAGTAAGAAAACGGAAATATTCATATTAAAACTCAGTTGTCTAAATCTTTTGTTTCTACAGAAGCTTCAAAACAACTGGTTTAATAGTCTCCACTTTAACTTAGAATCAGGCCATATTTAGCTTCATTTGTTAACATAAAATCTGTTATAAAATTAGTCAGTCCAAGCAAAATCTGAAGAACTAAACTTTAATCTGGAATGAAACTGTGATAGGGTATCATTGTGTCTGCTTTAATTTTCAATGGTACCAAAGAAAAATGTTCCCAACACTGATTGTGCAGCTCAAGACATGTTACCTAAAATACATAAACCTTCCTGACAGACCCAGTATAAAGTATTCAAAAGAACATAAGTTCTATATTCAAAAGTGACTTAGGCCCAAATCTTCAAAGGTATTTAGGCACTTAACACTTATAGATTTCAATGGGAATTAGAGGCCCAAATAAGTGTTAAGTGCCTAAATACCTCTGAAGATTTGGACCGAAGTCCCTTCTGAAAATGGAACTTGGATTCTTATGGCACTTAGGTACTTTTGTCAGTTTTACCCAGAGTACTACAATGTGTTGACTACACTCAACTCCCACTGGAATCAAATGAGAATTGAGGATGTTTAACATTCTGCAGGAACAGACCTATAATTTACTAGAAGTACAATTATTCCATTTCCTTATAATACAAGGAATCAATTAATGGTGTACGTATATTTCAGTAACACACACATATGTAAAGTAACTCTTCTACCTACAGCAAATAGCTTTTGCCAAGTCAGTAAAAGGGGCTGCTGATGAGAGAGCCATGTCCTACTCATGTCTTCTGATCAGTTTACACAGCCTTGGAGACTCTCAGTTCTTAAAACTATCCCAGTGTAGTTGATTTAAATTTGCTCCTCCCCCACCTAACTGATTCATACACCATAATTATTTACAGTTTCAGTTTCTTCTCAGTTCTCTGCCAAGGAGAGAGAGGGAAGAGATCTCCTTACCCAGAGATCCTTCTTGGTTCTGGCTCTGCTAGCCTGCCTTTCTACCCCCACCCTTTACTTCCTTCTATCTCCTGCATTAATGGGCCAATCTGCTTGTTAGTCCTCTCCCCCATTCTAATCCACTAATTTGGTCCCATACGGTCCATCCTGAGGGAATTAATTGGTGTTTGGATACCAGAATGTTGATTCTAGGGTGACCAGATAGCAAGTGTGAAAAAATCTGGACACTTTGGCAGGGAGGGGTGGTATAGTTGCCTGTATAAGACAAAGCCCCTAATATTGGGACATCTTGTCACCCTAGTTGGTTCCCACCATTGTCACATTATCCAGGTGTGTGTTATCTAATCATTGTTTCTCATGTGTGGGATTTTCAAAGAAGCCTGTATAGATTAGGTACCCAATTCCTATCAAAAGCCACATGAGTGTTTAACTCCCTTATGCGCCCTTCAAAACCCCAGCCATTGTTTGCAGCACAGATTATGGAACAATATTGGTTGTTGGGCTGGAACTACTGTGAGCCTCAGAAACTGAGGATGAGAGCTCTTTAACTGGGAGAGCTGGAACACAAGGTCTTCGTTTATGGATGAATGATTGGCCTTGCCCTCTAGCAGCTAGCTCAGAAATAAGGACCATACTGCTGCCAGATTTTATAGGAATTGTGAGAAGCGTGTATACTTGGACCTAAAGGACCAGAATTAAAGGACCCGGCTCAAGTGCTCATGTGTTATTTAACTAGTAATTGTGTCTGTTGTTTGCAGCACATAAAAGGATCATCACTTATGAACCACTTGTTTTATTCCCCACAGTACTGAGCCAGCCCAACCTTGTTCGGCTTATGACATCTAATGAGATCACATTTTGAGGATTTGTTCTGCAGTTGCTGTAAAACATCCATGGACTGATTTACCAAAGTGTTTCTCTAGTTTATGCCAGTGTAACTCCATTGATTTCAATGGAAGCAGGTCTATAGTTATTTTTTCCAGCCAAGATTCCCCAGACAGCTCTGTTTATCTCCTGTCACTTTAAGTGCAGACATTTTTTATACTTTCTCATTGGAGGTATCTTTCCTCTTTCTGAATGGTATGACAGTAGTACAGCCATTTGTTCTATATAGATAGAGAGAGAACACAAAACTTGTTGAACACTCACACACACACAGACACTATATATATTCTATATAAAAATACACACACACACATATACACACACCATCATAAAGATTTTTGCCTTAGGTTGTGTTACCAGATTTTCATTTGAACAATAAATGCTGACTTTCCAAGCTTTCCTCTTTGTCTTCAGTTCTCTCAGTACTATTTCTTTATTATCAATCACTCCCTACAGGCCAATAAGAACTCCATCAGTAATGGTAGCAATAACAATCAGAGAACACGCACATTCTCCACAATTCTAATCCTGGTTAGAATGATCTCCAGAAAACAAAATAAATGGATGGAGAGTCAGCTCACTTAAGATATGGACTTAGAAACCTTAATTTTTGAAAATGTGGGCTTAAGTATTTAAACAAAACAAGAAGTTATCATAAATTGACCAAATTCTACACTCTTAAAACCTTGCAGTCCCATTGGCTTCAATGGCAGCAGAATTTCTCTCAAAAGTCTTCAAATACACTGAGGCCAAGTGTTGCTTTGGATAAATAACGTTTAGCACTCTTATCAAACTGGATAAGAAGTCTGTTCTTATTACCAGAATTTAAATCAAGGGCATCTGGTTCCTATAATCTGTGCACTTTATCCATGGCAGAATTTAATTATGTAAACCAAAACACAATGAATCCAAGGGAAAGATTCCCTGTGATTTCAGCTACTTTGGAGAAGCTTCTTGATGCATTGATTGGTCATAATTTGGTTTTCTATGTAGAGCTCTTATTCAGCCCATAGATTGCAGTCTATCATATCAGCAGGTCTTTTATACGGCTCATTCCCCAGTATTTAAACTCTAATTTAAAAATAAACGAGTCTCTAATTTTTTTAATTGCAGAAATAGTCTTGAATACTTGAACTGAGTGTAAAGGAAGCAGTGATATCTGCCTGTGGTTGCAGAGTTTGAAGCAATAGCTCTGAGAGGTCTGATCTGCCCCATTCATCTCACATACCACTGATTACTTTTAAAATATTAGCTATTTCACTACCCAAATCATGTCAGAAAAGAAAGGGATGATTGCATTATGATGATATGCATAATCTACTGTGAGAAATCTCATTTTGGCACCAGCTGAGAGTGGGCTTGGGAGATACCACCATTTATTCCCTCCACTCAAGAAGGAGCTAAGGGCAAGATGTCTAGCAGAGCCCACTGAAATATCAAAGGTCCCTCAAAGGGGAGGGAAACACAGGAAGCCAAATAGAACATATGATCCTGACCAAGGGACGCTAAGTACAAGCCGTCAGAAGTGCATTTGGAACGCTGATGGGGAGCCAAGACCATAGAACCCAAAGTCCATGCATGACTATACATTGAACATTTCATATGGGCGGAGGAGATTATTTTTGTAGGCGGAACTTAGAGAAAAAGTGGTATTCTTTGAATCTACTCTCTGCTTATGTTTTTTAAAGGAAGACTTACATAAAATGAAGGGATATAGATAATTTATAATGGAAAATATTACGAAACATGACCAACAACTGTCTCAAAACAGTGCTTTGAGAGATCTTGAGAGATGAGAGCAATGCCTGAAGTATTTACATAAAGTAGGGATTAATGTAACTGTTAGTTCCAGATAAGCTGTACCATGATCCAGCTTCAGATGGTGTACAGCATGTCTACCTACATCAAAATCTTCAATCAGATATGGAAATACATTCAGTATTGTCTCCCATTTAAAAAACAAACTAAAACACAGCAGTAGATACTAGTAAGAAAATAAAGCTTCAGTAATAAAATATTCATGCCTAAAATTATATTGTCATCATGGGAAAGAAAATTAGAGGGAAACAATGGTTCATGAGAAAGATTGATATACAATTATTGTATGTGTGTTTCAATATAAAAGAGTTTTGCAGCAATGTTTAAGGCAAAAGGAGTATGATTTATTTTGACAAGTTACAAGTAACATGCAGTTCTAAGTCACCATTTGTTGCTTTTAAACAATACCACTGTCAGTTGTATGTGCATACAGTAACGAGTGGCAAGAAGTCTGCTTCCACTCATGTGAATTTGACAGGTATCTTATAGCCAAGTGAATGTATATTTCAATAAAGGAGGTTGTGGCCCTTTGCATGTCTTTGTGATGGGGAAAGAGGAGGAAAAGTTGTCAATGCATTGGTGTATGCTTGCAAGTTTCCACTCAGTAACAGAAGAAATTTGAATATTCCCAGTTTTCATCCAGATGTTGATTCTGTAAATTAAAGTTAGAACAGACTTTTCACTATGGATGTTCCAGCACTATGGGAATAACCATCCATTTCTTCATTTCTGTTAGCATTCACTGCAGTTGATAATGAATGTAGGCTTCCTGATTGGTGCCTCAGCCATCTTTTCCACACACACTGTTGCAGAGTTGTAGTGTTCACATACCAAAGTAAGGAGAGCATCTGTAGTAGAGAGCCAGACTGTATTTTTGAAGAAGTCAGGAAATTCCATGAAGCTCCCTTTGTAGAGTTTCTTTGACATTTCTCTCGGGAGGGGGCCAAACAACTTGACCCCCTCCCCCCTTAAAAAAAAAAAATCTTGTCCTGCCCACAAATCCATGATATTGGGGATTCATAGTGTGCACAGGCACCTCTGTGTGGAGTCCCTGTGCCTCCAGATCAGCTCTGGCTACACTGCAACTCTGCCCAGGTTCCCTGGAAACATGTTTCCATTCAGAGACCTCTGTTAAGGGGTGATCTCATTGTGAGGAGAACTTCATTGGAAAATTAACATGTAGCCTGCTCCCATGAAAGTCAATATGACAGAACTCCCATTGAGTAGGGTCAGGTCTATAGCCTCTGGCTTTCCGGTCTAGTTTCCATTGGTTGCTTTGGGATGGCGGAAGATGTACAGGGCCCATGGCCTAGACTTTCGTCCATGAAGGTAGGCTAACACAAGTGGAAAGCATCCATATGATATATTTTTCCCCTTTATCCCCTCTGTCCCCATTTTCTCCACAGTCTCTCTCTCTATTTTCCACCTCTCTTTGACCTTGTTTTTCCAATAGATGGGAGGGAATGTTAAATAGCATAATGTAGATCCTGACATCCTAACCTTATGCAAGTTTCATTCCCAACCCTGCCACCTATTTGCTTTGTAATGTTGCTGCTCTCTCTGTAACTCCCTTTTTCCATTTGTAAAAAAGGGGGGCGGCCTTTTGGAGACTAAGTTAATGTTTACAAAATAGCTTTTTCTCTTTGGACACAAGGCACCGGAGAAGCACAAAGGATTGTTATTTCAGTTACTATCTGAATCAGAGACAGTAGCTTCACTTTGAAGATAAACATTGCATTGTCCAACAGAATGAGAGAGACTGACCCCATGTTTAGTGATTGGTTACATGGCCATGAAAAGAAAAATTACGAACAAAACACACACAGTGAACTTCACCTCCATGCAGAGCTAATTAGTAAACATTTAAATCTGTCTCATCATAATATTGCATGAACCACGATACAGATCAGAAGTTCCATAACGGGTGGCTGTGTGTAGACAATGGAGCAAAGAACCAGAGCTGCTATCTCAATAAAACAAATGTATGCTATCAGGCCCTGCTATACAGCACAGCTGTATATTCTACTTTATCTGCTCTGTTCCAGATGCCGTTATGATTTTCAGCATTGTCTTGGTGTTATTTCTACTTTTGTGAGAACTTCATATTCTTAACAATTACCAATAAAACCAAACTTTATGTAACTGCTGTATAGTACATGCCAGTAATATTTATTTTTATAACACACTTTGGACCCCGGTATGGCTTATATTTTAATAAAGGTTATTACAAAGAAATACCACTCAACCCAACAGGTCATTTTACAAGAGGACAAGTATATTGTCTGAACAAATATCTTTTTGGAGTTTTATAGCAGACATATATATTTTGAATTAGGGCAGGCATGTTGTATTAGATTCATTGGTAACTGGTATTGCTCAAGAATATCATGTATATTGACAATGGAGACTCTGCCCCTCTATTGCTCATCTGAACAGTGAGGTAAAAAAGGAATAAGGTTCCCTCGCTGATCTTAGGTCTGAGGCAGAGTGTAATCCCTGATCTCAGGATACTCCCTGCAGCAAGAAAAGGGATAGAGTGGAAAAAACCTTCTCTTCTTTTCCTATTCACAAGATCCATGGGACAGGCACAAAGGGGAAGCAATTTGCACCCTTTCAGAGGCTGCAGTAGCTTAGGAACAGATTTTTAAATGTACTTAGGCACCTAAAGATGCAGATACATAGGCACGGGAACTAGTGGTGTGTGGGATGCTGCAGTACCTGCAGGTTTTATGTGGGGTCCTGGCTGCTGGCCCCGCACCCAGGCTCTGCCCCTGGCCTTACATGTGGGGTTCCAGCCCTGCACCCCAGGCTCTGCTTCTGGCCCCCTGCACCTGGGGTCCTAGCTGCTGGCTCTGCTCCCAGCCCCACATGCGTGCTCCAGGCCCCGCATCCGGGGCTTAAGGTTGCCAAACTTGGTTGGATGCATTCCTGAAGATTTCATCACATGACAATCTAATTCCTGGAGAGTCCAGGCCAATCCTGGAGGGCTGCCACTCACTTCCAGCTGTGGCTCCAGCCGCTGGCCCCCTTACTGCATCCAGGTCCTCCCCTCTCAGAGACACATCCCTGCTCCCGGCCCCATCTCTGGGGGCGGGGGTGCACGGACGGGGTAAGGGAGCTGGCTTTCAGCACCCCCACTATTAAAAAAGTGTTCCAGCGCCACTGTGCAGATAGGTGCTTTTGAAAATCCTACTAGACACCTACACCCAGATTCTCAAAATGTATTTAGGGGTCTAACATCCTTTGATTTCAATTGACAGAATCAATTTATTCTTTCCTCAGATATCTAGTTTGGCCCTACTTTCTCCACAGAACATGAAGAGAGAAAAACAGGGAGTGTGATTGAGTTACATGCTGCCTCTTGATCAAGTCTGATCCTTGAAGCTGAATCTAGCCAATAATGGCAAACCCTTTTATCAGTAAGTGCAGGAGCAAGACCATGTTGTTGAAAAAAAAAAAAAAAAAAGTGTTCCAACTCCCCAAAGCTCTAAGTAGAAATGAAATATAACTCTTACGAGATGGAGTTGATTTTTTTCCCCCACTTAGAATAAGTGAGCTCTCATTTCAGTTTGTTGACACTAACAAATGTACTAGCATATATTTGGCTGCACACAGTATTCGGGGGGGTTTCTGCTTTTTACATATGAAAGATAAGCAGAACAGCAACATAATTTTGAAGGTTTTTCTTCTCAGTGTAATTTGCATTTTTGCAGTTATGCAAAAAAAGAAGAAAAAAGCAGAGACAAAACACAGACAAAAATACGGAAGCTTGCAGGCACATATGCATAGTGTGCACGAACATTAGACTCCGATGAGCCAGGATCTGATTCCTAAAAATCAGACCCATAAAACCACTGCAGTAGAACATCATTGCAGGGTCAGAGTTACCTCGTTTTAAAATAAATCTCTTGAATTTCACTTTGACGTTTATACAGCAACATAAAACCTGACCCTGTAACAATGCCTCTTCCAGTCATTCTCAAACTTTTTCATAGTGTGAACCCATTTTAATGCAGAGATTGTTAAGTGTGCCACCTGCTCTCACCAGGGCCAGCTCCAGGGTTTTTGCCGCTCCAAGCGGGGGCGGGGAGGAAGCCCCGATCACGATCGGCGGCAGCTCCATCGCACCGCTTTCTTCTTCGGTGGTAGGTCCTTCCCTTCAAGAGCAACCGAGGGACCCACTGCTGAATTGCCGCCCCTTCCCCTTGGCTGCCCCAAGCACCTGCTTGCTGAGTTGTTGCCTGGAGCCAGCCCTAGCTCTCACACTCAGAACCAGGCTGATCACATTCCCCTCCCACTTGCAATCCCATAATCTTTTAGCAACTATAGTAAATATGAACATGGGACAGTACCTCAAGGGAAGCATTTAATATATTTGACCTGTCTTTTAATATCATTACGGAGGAGAAGCCAGCACCATGTGACTTCCAGCTCTCCCCAGACCGCCAGGAAGTTCTGTGGACCAGCAGTTCACTGTCAAATGTGCTCCTCCTTCTGTGATCTTAAAGGTCCTGAAGAGGAGGAGCAGAATGCTGAAACCCTATGAAGGCAGCCACACCACTTGTGTATCATGGAGCTGGGTTCAGCGCACTCCAGTATGGCAGAGGAGTGGGGAGGGACTCTACCAATCTTAGAATCCAATGGCCATTGCCCTCCTGGAGCTGGTGTACATACACACACACACTGCAGCAGCACCACCAAGCACAGTGGAAGAAAATGGATTCCTCCCCTTAGTTGTCAGAAAAGTCCCGCAACAATGGGCCTTGCAATAAGAATTTGGCCCTTCATTAGCAGTGTAAAATAAAATGAGAATATTGACTCTAAAATGTACATCCTAGTAAGGCTTTATATGAATACAGTTTAACTATGTCTAATTTAAATAAAGGAGTAGATACTTAACTTTCACTTGACTTCATACAGTGATTCAGCAAATACATATTCTTATCAATTATATGTTAATTCCAAAGAAAAGAGATCCAAAAGTAATTAACAGGTAGTTTTTCTCTGATTATGTAGACAAAAATAACTCTGTATTTGCCTATAATTGCTTCTAGATAATATTTACCCTATACTAACGCAGTCCAAGTACTAGAAGTACTATTTAAAAAGTAGTTTGATGGTTCTCAATTTGCATGTCTCCTGTCCCAGTATCTAAAATACACATTTAAAAAAAATATGTAAGGCACTGTCATACAACGCAGTCAAGAGCATTTGCATTTATTTTCTTTTGGTGGGGCGCTTTGCCCTCTTAAAATATGGAAGAAGCTGAACATTTATTGCAGATTTACTTCTACTGCATATATAAAAAGCTGTCAATATATGACCTTTAGTTTTCTTCAGAGTATAGAGTTATTGTTTACATAACAGTTTTGATACAGAACAGTCTACATTGGCACTTAAAATCCTTTTTTTAACATGTGTAAAATAAAGGATAGAGAGTTGAGCTGCTGAGCCAAATGAGGATTAGATGGATAAATATCTGCCATTTTGTACAGCTTACATAGAACCAAGAGAAATGTCCTGGAAGTTGTTTCATACACAAATGTACCTCTCTGAACTTCACATTCGCCATCTGTAAAAATGTATACTAAATCCTTGTCCTAAGGCTTATGAGGTTTAATTAAGAAAACGTACCATAGAAATACAAGTTTAGAAACTCAAGTAACCAGTAAAAATGACTAATAAATAGTACTAAATAGCATTCATGGTATTTTTTTGTATGTTTATGTACATGTAGCTTTATAATAGCAAAAGTAAAGTTCAAACACTCTAAATATAAAGGGCCAGATCCTCAACTGGTATAAAGTGGCATAGCACCTTCCATTTTGATGGGGCTAGCCCAAGTCACACCACATAAGGATCTGGCTCCTAGAAGTGAGGAATGTTTGGAGACAGATTATGTGTAGTACTTCCAGAAACTGAGGTGCAAGTATCTCATTCTTACATTTTTTTAAGGATGGGGGTTACTGTTGTTTTAATATTCCATTTACGTTTCTTAACTATGCATCTGTAATTTGGTAGCAGAGCACGGATGTTTTATAAATTGAACTCTGAGGTGAAACCGGTTCTGATGTTTGTTCAATTTATGTTAATTAAAGTGTTTATGAAAAGTTTAAATGCATTAGCACCCTGCATGGTTAGTTAACATAATCATATGAGACAACTGTCTTTGTCTAAGACATTTTTAAGAATTTACATACCATATGCCTGACAATAAAGCAGCTGATCATTGGAAAGAACTACCATGCGAGTACTCCAACACAAACAGGCTACAAGCCATCACTGTCAAACTGACTTTTCTCCTGAGAAGCTAGGTACTGGTGGTTCAATACGGATTCTCTATTCTTGACAAATTACTGTGGTTTTATCCGTTCTTTTTTTTTTAAATGGGAGCTCTATTCCCAAAGCCATAATCTGAATCAGTTATATTTCTTCTGCAGATTGCAATTATATTTCTAAACTAGGCTTTGAGAGTCCAGCAAAGGGGAAAAAAATTGTCAACTTTCAATGAACAAAATTGCCATAACATACAGAGGCTGTCACAATTTTCTCTTCTCGCTAATAGAAATAATTACCCATCCCAAAGATTACCAGCATAAAACCACCATCAAATAAGATTAATAGCTCTTTGCTCCTGTCAGAATCAACCCACATGTGCTGATAGTGCAGGGTGGGGAGCAGAGTGAGCATACTCAGTGCAAGCCAAGCAGCAACTCGGGAGGGGAGGGCCTCATGTGTAAAGCTCTTTGAGATCTACAGAAGAAAGATGGAATACCAAGTATACTTTGTCACTTTGATCAGTGTTACCACATAAGTGGCTGTCCCTGCTATAATTATAGAAGTCCCATGTTCGTAAGCCTGAAGGTGCCAGCAGGGCCATTCTAAACATCCCGGTCCCACCTCATCTCAGCAAGACGACCTTCTCAACAACTGTCTACTAACATGGCCCAGTGCTCATATCACTACCAACTATACCCACTATCAGCTACCTCCAACTCACCCGCAGTATATTGTTGAGAAGGGAAAAAACAGTAGAATACCCACCAACCTCCTACTCACTACTGGCAACCACTCAGCCTTCACCATCATATTGGTGAGAGGAAAGCCCTCCAAAATTCCCTTCAACTGAAAAACGAAGTTTAATCATGAACATCTCCGGATGCTGGATTTGTACCTGTATCCCAGAGCAACACAGGCCCCACAGTATTATGAAATCCTGCACTAGGAGAGGTGCTGCTATGCTAAATGCACTACCCTGCAGCAGGTTGGGAGCAGAAGCATTGCTATCTCCAGAGGTCCATATTAGCAGATGGGAGAGCAGTTGGCTCAGAGTTACCATGATTATAATCGCTTTCTTTTGTTAATCACTACTCACAGACTTGCAGTAATACCAACATAATCACTGGACATTATAATATTCTTCTGGACAACACATCAAAATTTTAATATTCAGAGACTTTGGGGGCTGTAAAGTCTGCAGCCATGAACCCAGAATTGTTTTAAGCCATACTTGTGAAAGATAATCTCGGCCTCCGTCCTTTCTCTTTCAGAAATAGCCTTGAAAAAGTAAACTAGCCACTAGGAGTGATTTCTAAAATAATCACAGTTTATTAATGGTTCTGCCTAGAGCTGCCCAAAATTAGCCTAACAGGCCCATGAAATCCATGGGTATGTTTCTCTCAGCCTACAGGAAACCCCAGAGCAATTCTCATCTCTGCTGGGTAGAATGATGCCCTGGCTGCCAAAGAGTGCTAAAACCTTCACAAGCTTTCTGACAGCTGTCAATTATCTGAGTGCAGGATTCTGTTTCTTTACAAGAGCTGAAGGCATCACAAACATCCAACAGTGTTTTAAGCGCGCACAATATGATCAGCTCTTGAAGGTGAGAAAAGTAAGAGTCTATTTTCAAAGTTTATTTCAGAAAGAATTATTAATAGAAATCAACCAGGTTTAATCTGAACTTGAATGGGATGAGTTTGGCCCGTTTTCTTTGATTGGGGAAATCTCAAACACCAGAATTGTCTGAAAGTGTCTATTTTAAGTTCACCATTAACTGTAAAAACAAGACAAGACAACTTTTTAAGATGCATTTTTAGGCAATTAGAGCTCTTTGAAAAATGAGATCTTTATAAATCAAAATTGGAAAAAAAAAATTGTCAAATTCACATTTAAAGTTTTTCAATCAACTCTAATAATGAAGGGCTGTTATAAACATACCAGCTTTAAATAAAGCAGCGCTCAAACCATGTATCTGAATTTCTACTCCAATTTTCTTTTCTTTTTTTGGATGGACTGGTGACCAACCTAAGCCATTGCTCATTTGGGTTTTGCAAGAGAAAACCCAAACTGGGGTGGTTTTGCAAAGCAAAATCTAGTTCTTGGGTATTGTCCCTTTAGCCAGGGACCAAACAAAACCCATTTATCTAACCCTCCAAAAAATGGCTGTTTGGATTAAATGTGACCTGGATATCAAGTCACTTCTGTTTCTGCAAATCTCAATCCCAGTAGCAAAGGGTTTGCAAAACCCAAGTCACTTCCTAATTTTTTCCAGCTCCTAGAACAGAACGCAAACATTGTTATATATCATATCACAAACAAACCTTGCAGTTGAACAGTACAAAGTGGAACTGCTCCCACAAATGACCAAAAAACTATCTCCAGCCCAATGCTTCAAGGTACTGAATGCTCTCAACTTGCACTGACACCCGTAGGAGTTGTCAGCGCTTTGTACCAGCTTCAGATCCTTCAGAATTTAAATTCAAAACTAATCAGGAAATAGTAATTTTTATTGCAACTTGCAATAAAAGAAAAAGAAAGCAACGGCACCTGCTTCAATCCTTCAGCTAGCAAGGGTGAAAATTTTCTTATCTGGACTGCACCCTAGTTCTATTAGATGTACACTCCCCTTTGCGTGATTTTTAGCTTTATCAATAAGAGCTCTTCAAAGCAGTCAGTAGGTAATGCTGGGCTGGTCTACACTAGGGCAGCTTAAATACATAGCTAAGGTCAGTGAAGTTTCATGTCCTATATGGTGCAATTAAGCCAACCTAAACCCGAGTGTAGACACCAAGTCAATGGAAGTCTGTTGACCTACCTACCGCCTCTTGGAGAAGAATTCTTCCCATTGCTGTAGTGAGTGTTTACGCTACAGCAGGACAGTTGCAGCTCTACAGCTGTACCACTATAGCATTTCTATTACAGATGTACCCAATAACTGCAGCAGACCTGTTGGTCAGTTTGCTGCTTGCAGCTGTGTTCTGTCTTTCTAGCACAATTAAAGGAATTGGTGGTGTTATTTCCAACCAAGATATAACAAGAAGTCACCCAGGTTCTCAGGTTGCTTTTTAATCCTGTAACTTTGATAATGCTGCCACCCTGAGTTTTGAAGACATAAATGACACGCTGACAGCTGTTGTCTGTGAGGACAATGAAAATTGACAGATTTAGCCAAGTATGAAGCATGACAAAGCTCAATTCAGAAGTGAGCTGACATTTGCTAGAAAACTTATGGGAATTCTTCAGACAGTCTACAAGACATGTGTTAAATGTTACTTGCATTAAAACAAATCAGGTATTGATTGCAAAATCATTTGCTTTTAATGAAGACTGAAGAATAATAATATAAAAAACCCATAAGAATCACTCATGGTTTCAGTCTTCCAAGTATATTGTGCCTTGCTTGCATTTTAAACATGCAAGAGACACTCATAAAATGCATATAATATAGGACATGATGACATTAGCAAATTCCCTGTATCCTTTCAGACCTTTGCTCTGCTTTGGGTTCATTTGCATCCCATTGAGCTGATTTTCTTCCTTCCTTTTCAAAGACATGATGAGAAGTAAAATTCTCAGAAGCTTGTCCATTTTACACAACTGAACGGATCACCTACAAGTATTTTCTTTTCCTTGTTTCTTTTTTTACTATTATACTGGAACATTCACAGCTTATACTCAGAAAGCATGTTGTTTTTCTAGAGCAGTAGCGGGCAACTGCGGCCCATCAGGGTAATCCACTGGTGGGCCACCAGACCAATTTGTTTACATTTGCACAGCCGCCCGCAGCTCCCAGTGGCAGTGGTTTGCTGTTCCCGGCCAATGGGACCTGTGGGAAGTGGTGGCCCAGCCTGCTCGGCTTCCTGCAGCTCCCATTGGCCAGGAACGGCGAACCGCAGCCACTGGGAGTTGCGGGTGGCTGTGCAAAGGTAAACAAATGGTCTGGTGGCCCGCCAATAGATTACCCTGATGGGCTGCGTGCGGCCCGTGGGCCACAGGTTGTGCTCCTGCCAACAAAGCCGCGTTCACTCCGCCACTTGCATTGGCAAAACTTTTGTCTTTTGCGGGGAAGGGGGGGCTTAAAGTACCCATGAAAGTCAAAAGTTTTGTCAACAACTTCGCAGTATAGACAAGCCCTTAACTGACAAGCAAATCACAACTAGTAAAAGCTTAGACTTCTCTCCCCTGTATGTAAGTTGCATATGGAAGAATCAAACATCCCACACCCTGATTTCCTTAACAAGTTGCTTTGTTTGTGTTGAATACAAGGCTCACGGTGCCGGGTGTTCAGTGATGTGATGCAGCCTAGGGCTAGTCTACCTTGGCAATGCTAAAGCGCTGCCGTGGGAGCACTTTAACATGCCTTGTGTGGTTGTGGTGCAGCAAAGAGCTCTCCCAGCACTCTCTCTCAAAAAAAAAAAAAAAAAAAAACCACACACACACACACACACACACACACACACAAAAGCAAAACAAAAAACCCCCCCCCCCCCCACACACACACACCCCCCCACACACACCCCTCCAGCGGCTGGGGCACTGTTTACACTGGCGCTTTACAGCGCTGAAACTTGCTGCGCTCAGGGGGGTGTTTTTTCACCCCCCTGAGCAAGAAAGTTGCAGCGCTGTAAATGGCCAGTGTAGACGAACCCATATATTTGAGTAAACGAAAGAGTTCCCCAATCAATATACACCAGAAAATGCACTCACTGTCTCTCATTCTCTTTAAACAGAATTCTGTGCAGAACTTCATACAAAGATGAAACTTGTTTGCAGCTGAATTTAGGCATTTATAGCTTTGTATTGCTCATCCACTCACCCTCAGCACTGGATACTATGACCATTAAAGTCAATAGCCACTCCCACTGAACCCAAAATGCAGAAGGAATTAACACTTAGGTTATTGGATTAACCACGCTGTACAAAACATCTAACAGCCCGGCTCTTGTGAAGCGTCAGGGTGATATAGCTCCTTCAGAAGCCATTTCATACAAAAGTGCTTGCCAAAGACTAGTGTTAATACAGCAACAAGCCATCTTCGGAAATATTGTTTCTGCAGTTTAGTTAGACTAGAGATGTTTTGGACAGGTAGGGAAAAATTAGGTATTAAATGATTTACTACCTTAGTGCAAGATTGTAGCTTTAAGTCATTCCCTGTGTGAAAGGGGGGCAGGAAGAGAAGCTCTACCTTCACCCTCACTCTTTAGAGACTAACAGTACAGTTTGTGCTGGACCCCCAGTCCTTGTGCCCCAAAAGATGAAGGATCAAAAATTATTGCTGGCCACTGTACATGGCCACAGAAATGTTAGGCGTATGCGCCTTGCATCCTGCCCCTGTAGTGTAGCAATTTTGTGTGAATACACAGACTTTAAGAAGGATGGTCTTGTGGTTAAGTCACTGGACTGAGATTCAGGAGATTGTTTCAATTTTTGGTGCTGCCACAGACTGCATGTGACCTTGGGCAATCCTCGGTCCCTCATTTGTATCATGGGAATTGTCTAGCTTGAGTTTTTAAGACTATAAATTATTCAAGATAGAGTCTTGCTATGAATTTGTACAGTGCCTCACACAATGGAGCCCTGATCCTGGCGGAGATCTTTCAGTGCTACTCTAATAGCAATTCTCCTAAAATAATAAAGATGTTGCCCTCTTGCAGCAGCTTGCCCACAGAAAATATACGAGTTCTACTATGATGATTAGCTGAAGTAGTAAAAGCCTGTGATTTTGGAGAGGAGAGAGTAGGTTTCTAATCCTGGCTCCCCATACAGTGCATGGGTTGAGTTGGATAGGGGATTAATAGTGTCAGTCGCCATGCCAATAGATTCTTTATGCACTCCTTCACTCCAAGGCTAGGCACAATCTAATTAGCCCTTATAAGCACTCACATCTAAACAGTGAGCCTGTACAATCGAGGGTTTTCATGCCATATCCAGAGGTGCCATCTCACAAGTACCTTCCCCCCCCCTTCTGACCTGGTTATACAGTGTATATCTTATCCAGAGAGAATGTGCGTCATCCAAAAACATTAAAAATTGGAGCTGTTGAATTGAATCGGAGAGGTGATGCAGTTTGCTCCATCCTATCCCACTCCTGGGCATTTCCATTGCAAAGAGTGCCAATTACAGCATAAGAAGCGCTATATTTAATTAGAGGTGATGCTTTACTAAACTAAGCAAGTGACCTCTAAAAATTCAGATGAGACCAAACACATTTTATTGCAACCTGGAATCCAGATAAAAAACACTATTCTTAATTTCCAGGCCTATCCTTTCATAATTAGGTCCAGAAAAAAAGTTCAAAATAAGTTCTTCTCTTTTATTGTTTTTAAAATAAACTAGGGACAAACTTTTCATACATCAGTGTTTAACGTCAGGTAGCTACCTTATTTAGATACCTCAATGAGTAGCCTGATTAACATAGGCCCTGACCATCAGAAATGGTGTGGAGCAAGTCAGACTATGCAGATTTAGGCACCTAACATCACCTATATAGTCAAACATTTTGGCCCAGTTCTTTTCTTACTTTGGTCATCCCTTGATCCAAATTATCACAGTGTTCCATGCTCTGCTTGTTAATTATGTATAGCTCCAAAATCCATTCCATAGCTTTTGATCCATGTGCAAATTCAGCATGTTCTAGCTAAGCAATAAACTACCCAAGTCTGATCAGAATCTGGCAAAACAAAGAAAGCTTAATCTAGGACTGCAGCACATATCCATTCAAGCAGTCCCTCAGAGCTGAAGATATCGGACAAGAACACGTAAATAGACATGGGTTGCAGGAATACAGGATGCTCAGAGGAAGGTGTAGGTATCTGCCAAATACCAAACTGTAATACTAGGAGTCTTTCTGAACCAGCAAGGGCTTGTTAGAAGATCATTCCCCAGAAGATAGACTTCTGAGAGGCAGCACCCCTGGGAGTAAAGTGGCAGCCAACTGTAGTCTTTTGAATCTGACAGGGAATTCATATAATTTAATGGGGAGAATAGGAAATAATGAGGGTTACTCAGGCTGGCAAAGGGGTTACTCAGGGTTCAGAGAGGCTTTTGCAAACACAAACAAAGCTTCCCCAAGTGTATGCAGGGATTTCCTCCTCTCACAGATGGAATGGGAGATGGCAGTGGGGATTCAATTAGTCTCACAGGACACTGTCAATTCCTGTGTTTCTCCCTCAAGATTCCTACCCCTCCGTTCAGCTGATAGCAACAAAAACAGAAGCCTGGTAATCTACTTTTATTAGTAAACTATTTATTCAATAGTTACAGAAATAAAATGTGTATGTTTTAAGTGATTCACAGCTCTCTCTCTCTCTTTTGGTAGTATTAAGAAAATATAAAGTAATACAGCCAGGTATGTTTATGCTGGGTCCCTTATGTACCCGACTACAAGGTTAGACCAGGAAAAAAAAAAAGTCTCATGATTGACTTGAACAGGATTATTCAGCATGCAAAACATGATACAATATTTCCTTACCTGGGACACACTAAGAACATTCTTGTGTGTTCAATTGCCATCAAACTTGCTGTTTCCCATACTGTAGATAGCAATTCCAAGTTACACTGCCATGCTGGGGTCTAATACAAAATAGGATTTTGCCATCATGCAATAGTCTTAAAAGTAAATCTAGACTACTACTCTAATACTGAGGTTTGCCATAATTTTTTTGACTAGTGTGTGCAGGCCAGAGGGCTCCTAAGTGAGTCAGAGACAATGCAGACACTCAAACAGAGCCAGGCAAGCAGAAAAACAAAATAAACAAAACCATTCAGCAAACATTTCATCAAATGCAAAAGATGTCACATTCTTTATTCACTTTCCGCAAACAATTGTGTAAATGTAGATTCATGTACATGATTGAGGGAAGCTTGCATTTGTGCAGATACTACCATGTGACACTCATGGTACTCCTGGGAGCTTCCAAAGTTCTATTTGTTGGGTTGGAAGGGATGGTGGTCAGAGGTGGGAAATGATGAGAGAAAGTCAATAATTAAAAGAACCCATCATTAGTGTAAAAACAACACACTAGTCACCACCCAGCACCATTGGCTACAGTGTCTAGGATTTTAGTTTAGTATCCATTTATTGTGTGATGTTATGATTAAGCAATATGTTATACCACATATATTCATTGCATGTTAAGCAGAGTTAATTTGTACGACTATAAAAATATAAGATTGATCAGTATTTATAGGAAGTATGTAGTAGACATAAGTGAGACAAGCTGAAATGCAAGAACCTGTAGGTTGAGGCCTGCAAGGCTTTAGCTTAGCTATTTTAGGCCTTGGAGACAAGAAATGATGGTGTAAGTCACTGACCGAGAAATAACCAGAAAGATTATGGGAAAAGAGGTACCGCGTGGTAATATTGCAAAAGTATAGCTGGGATGATTAAATTTAAATTATAAAATGCTGTAACAACTAATATGGTCTCCAGCATGTGCCTTAACTGCAAGATAAAGGTGGTACATCAATATTAATGAGAACCTACACAGCCTATGGGGTCCCTTGTGTTTCTAGGGGACACAGACCAGTAAGAAAGAGAGAGCTGACATTTTCATGTACATGTGCAGAATGTAGGTATAGACAGGATCACAGTACAAAAAAAAAAGGATGCCCAGAGCAAGAAAATTGAGCTTTCTATGGGAAATTACAGCAGGAACCACTCCCATATTGATGATCAATCCATGAGAGAGACAACTGACTAATGCCATTTAGGAGGATGTGAGTATGTCTGTAGGTATAACTCGTACATGGTACTGATCTTTAAGATTTGTATATGCTGTGACATTTATAAAAAACTTTGTTGATAACTTTAATAAAGCTGCTAAAATATAGATGCTCTTGTAATTGTGTGTGTTATTTGAATATGGTTTCATGTGTTTTTATGGGCTCTAGAGACAGAACAAACAGAGATAATTCCGTTGAACTTGAGACGGTAGCCACCAGAGCTGAACCCATTGGCATATAATTAACATTAAATAGAATAAAAGGCTACAACACAAATGGAACCCTGGCATCTCGAGTCCCAGTGTAGAGGTCTATCCACTAGGCAACATTGTCTTTTTTCTCAACCTACATCCTACAAAGCCTTAGGTGCATGCTTAGTTTTAGGTACAGTGAGTAGTCCCATTACTGCACTTCTCAGTGCATCTGTTTCTCCTTATACCCTTTGTCTGCCATTACAGTACCTAGGCAATAGGCCCCTAGGCCCTACTGGACTACAAATGATCAGTAACACATTTTGATATGATTCTGTATCTTACTCTTGGGGAAAAAAATTCTCAATCATGCTCTAATAAATCCTCTATAGGAAATGAAATTTTGCCACACACAAGAGCTTAATTATTCAAAGAATTTAGTGCCCTTATGATTAAAGTGTTTAATTGCTGCTTATACAGTCATGGACAAGTACCCTTCCGCCCCTTCTCTGGCCACAAGAGTTTTTTGATGCACAAAATGCCCAAGTTACCCTACCAAAAAAAAAAAGAGTGTAGGATATTTCTTGTTATTTTGTTTAAACCCCAAAGAGCTGTGCTTTCCCTAGGGGGGACTGAAGGTAAAGTGAAACTGACTAAGCTCACAGACTTACAGTAGTTGATTTCACACTGTGGGCAGAACTGCAAATGAGGAACATGATCTGAGTCCAGCAGTACTCAGCAACACTATCTTCAGAACAGAAAAGTGATGGTGAGTTCAAAGGAGAGGAAAAAAGAAGAGAGCTGGAAAGGAAAGAGCTGAGGGAGCTGGGCAGTGGGAGGGAAGAGGCAGAAACACACAGAGAATGATAGCTAACGTTGCAGATAGGCTATCCGGTATAGATGAAATAAAAACACCCACAAACCTACCTCAAAAACTTAAAGACCTGTGTATTCCATAACTGTTGCATTTGCCTCACTTTGCAATGGGATCTTTCCAAGACAAAAGCAAAAGTAGTGAATTCCATGTGATAAACTATTCTTGTAAAGTTTCCTGCCCAACTGTATCTATCCAAGAGGCTTGGATCTTTCAATTAGCTAAGGGTAAACTGCTGAATTTTGAGTGCTTAGCTGTGTCTAACTTGAATGAAAACAACAAAGAGTCTGGTGGCACCTTAAAGACTAACAGATTTATTTGGGCATAAGCTTTCGTGAGTAAAAACCTCACTTCTTCGGATGCTGAGATGGTGATCACTATAGTGGTCCCTATGGTACTAAAGTGGATGGCAGGATTATATAAATACTAGGGTTAGGGGAAGAGGTTTCAGTGTCTCTCGATCTGAAACCAAGTTTTGCTCTCAGTCCTGCAAATCTTTATTCACATGAGTAGCAAGGAGGTCTGACCTCACTGACACCAGTTTAAATCAGGAGTAACTCCACTGAAGTCAGAGTGGCACTGGTCTAAGATCAGAATCAGGTCAATTAACTTCAAAGGGGCTACTGGTTTATGGCGTATATGTAAGGTCCTTTTAGTAGTGGCACCTTACCCTACTGCTCCTTCCAGGTGAGCTGTTTCTTATCAGAATGGACAGGCTTCCTGTGGAAGGACCAGTTAACATTGCTACCTTTTCATTTGTAATGCCTCAAAGGATAGGTCTAGACTGCAATCATGTGGTATGATTGCAGCTTGAGCAGATGTACCCGAGTTTGCTCAGGTACCAGAGCTATGAAGTCATAGTGGCATGCACTTCAGCATGGGCCACCCCTGAACGTTCCTGGTGGGCTTGTACAGAAGCTTACAACATGATAGTTTTACAGCTCTAGTACCCAAGCTAATGTTAATCTAACTAGGTCGTGTAGGTCTACTCGAGCTGCAATCTTTCTCAGTGTTTGCAGTGTAGAAATACCCTAAGCCACACAGAAGATGAGGGAGGGAACAGGTTGGGGAAAAGTGCAACAAGCAGAGAGGATAAAATAAGATGAGCCAAGGGCCTTGAAATTAATAAAGCTGCCTTTGCTTCATGGTCTTCAATTTAGCTATCAACAGATTTATTAGCGCCTTGTTATTGTTTTTTTTCTGTTGCCATGGTAACTGTTAGGCAGACAAAAGGAAGGAAACACCAAAAGAAAGGAAATCAGGCATAGAACAGATGGCTTATTTTTATTTAACAAGCCAACTTATTGTCCAGATAAAAATTCATTTCTCTGTGGCTCAAATGAAATCAACAATTTGGAAGATTTGAGGTAACTCGTAATGAAACTGAAATATTGACTTATTGTACAAGAATGATTTTACTGCATGAGAGATCAGTTAGAAGTTAGTTCTGAACTCCAAGCCAGGGGTAGCCTGTTGTTGCACTGGAACAAATCAGAAGGCACATGGGGACTGACAGTCACCTCCCTAGGTCCCCCTGCCCCACTCTACAGGAGGAAGTACTCTCTGTCAGGCACAGCCCATTCCCCCTAGGCTGCTGGCAAGCTGTGCTCTATCCACTCACTGCCCTGACCTGCAGACTCCCAACACACATGCATGAGAGGGGCATGGCAGCCCTACAAGGGCGGGCATCCTCCCACTCTGCTACCTGCGATCTAGATGGCCAGAGCAAGGAAGGAAGGTGCCTTTTCAAACATTGATATTGTTAAAACTTAAGAATTATTTTTAATATAATGGATTTTTAAAAAACAAACAAAGATGCTTTTTGATCCTGCACAACCCCAACTGTCTGGATTCCAGTTAACTGAAGCTGTTATCCCAAGATCAGATATGTCTTCTGAAATCTGTAGCTTGGGTTAGCCAGAGTGGTGGGAAATAAAGGGAAGTTGCTGTACTGGCTGGATTCCCCAATGCCAGATATTTGACAAAGAAGAGAATACTTTGCATGCAAAGAGATTTCAATGCATGAAGTCATAACTGGATTGATTTTTATGTGGCTAAATAATCCATTGACCCAACAGTTTCCCCAGGCCATGAAACTCTGGATTCCTGATGTTTCAAGTGTCTTCCAAGATATGTGGATAATCAAGTTTTTACTGTATCTTAATACCTGAGATAATACCTAACAAGTATATAAATGGGTTGGGTATTGGGGAAATGTATCTAACTTAAGTGGCAGAAAGTCCACCATTTGAGTCTCAATAATGCAGTGTTAGGATTAATCCTGCACCTGCAGAGAAAGGAACAAGATCTTTTCTGGATCTCATTTCTCTGAAACTATGACTTAGCTGTGCCAGTTTTACCATCATCATTTTTGTTTGGATAATTCCGAATCCATCCTCCTAACCTCCACCCCACAAAGTTCTTTCCCCAGTTCTCCCAAGCTGTTAAAAAGAAAAAATCTAATAGTAAATATGACTGGATAACATGGTAGCTATCCAGCAACAGATGTTAAATATATTGACTCAAAAAGTGGATTACTGGGTGAGAACAATCATGATACCCCTGGTATAAACATCCTGGCATGACTCAGAATTGTTTGGCTACTATTACTTCCTGTTACACACCCACATCCCATAGTGCTTCTGGGAGGGAGGGAGGGGGGAATAATTCTAAATAAAGATAGTTATTTTCTCTTTTTGCACTTGTCCTTGCTGAAGTTAAAAAATAATTCAAAAGTAACACTTCTTCCTATAAAGAGTCGTCATTTCTCCTTTCATGTTACAATTCCTGAAGTTCCGATGACCTTCTCAGGGTCATGCTGCGTATCGCACCATACATACCTAAGGTAGTTCAGAAATTGTATTATAGTGAAAGCAACTGAAAGGAATTAGGATGCATTTTTGCTTCAGTGGCTGCAATAGACATAAAGGGAATCTTCTGAATGCTGTGTACTTCATACTTTCCAGCTTTGATTTGTTTCACATCTTAGAATTTCTACAGAGAAGTCAGCCAAAATAAAAATGACAGTTCTTAAATTTTACATTACAGTTCTGTTAGATTTAAGGTTTGTCCTTTATTTTTGTGGCAGGAAAATAAAAGGGATAACATGCAGGAGAATTCTCTATATTATCAGGAGTATACTTGTGAGCTGGTTTTTATAGCACTGGGCTCGATGGCTGTTATATTCATCCCTCGAAGCAGAGCACACTAAATTCCGTAATGAGAGAAACTGCTGTTTTAAATAGTTTTAAGGTCACTGAATGGAAACCTACAGGCTGCAAATTTTGCTCAAAATCTCATCCTGGCAATATCATGCAGCAGTGATGGCATGCGTTATTTGATATGGATGCCTCAAGTGACTAAGACATGGCACACCTTCAGTGTTGTTTAAATGCCAACCACAACTTTAATTGCTTAAATAAGCAGCAATAACTGTAAAGGGTTAGAGCATAACCACCTGAATAGCCAGCAGTATCCCAATCCAGGGGTTATGCATCATTGGCCACCAAACAAGGGGCAATACCTTTAGCCCTACCAGTCCAATCCTTGGGACTCAGACTATTGCCAGAGCCCCCAATCCACTCTTACCTTGTGGAAGAGATGAAGGGTTCTTCAGTCTATACCAAGCTTTGAAGTCAACACCAAGCCCTGCATGAGATCCCAAACAAAGATTATTTTTCTGTACTAGGGTTTGGTGACACACTGGCCTCTGCTATTACAAAAGTTTCCCCTCAATACTCATAATATAGAAGTAAAACACTACATCAAGTCTCCAAGGTGCCTTAGGGAAAGCAAAAAAACGCTCTGTGCATGACAATCTACTGTGGGTTAAATTCTTCCCAGTTTGAACGGGAGATCCGCTGATAGTCCTTGAGTGCTTTGGCTCACATTCCACAAAGCCAGTGACCATGAACAAGCCACATCAATTAAATAGATAGGGGGAGGAAGTGGGAAGAAAAACAGAGCCAACCTGAGTGCCCTGCCATAGTGCTTGCATAAACAATGCACCCTCGTGGGAGTAGGGGTGAGGATCAATAGTAGTCCAGTTGCACCAGGCCACAGAGGATTGTGGTTAAAGTTGTCCTATTAGGACTCCTTTCTCCCTGAAGGGGAAAGGAATGCAGAGAGAAGGGTTCCCTTCCTCTTGGCATCAAGGGTATCTATTTCCCTGTCAGTCTCATTAAAGCCCCACCCCTATGGGCAATATTACCAAGTTATCCCTTCCCGTCAGTCAACAGAAGGCATTTGATTGATGCAAACAAACTGAAAATTGCTTGCAAAAAAGAGCTAAATGTGTAAAATTGCAAGCAATATGCTAATAACTAAATCAAGTCATCAAATATTAAATGTATACTAGTACAGATTATGAAAAACAGTCAAGATTCTTTTCTTAGTTACCTCATTCAAACTCCAGATTAATGCCACCAAAGTCAATGGAGTTGTTCCTGATTTACCCTGGTGTAACAGAGCAGGATTTAGCCCTGTTTGTTTTTAATTCTTTACAGCAGTGTTTCCAAAATTTGGGATGCCGCTTGTGTAGGGAAAGCCCTTGGCGGGCCGGGCCGGTTTGTTTACCTGCCCCGTCCGCAGGTCCGACTGATCGCGGCTCCTACTGGCTGCGATTCGCTGCTCCAGGCCAATGGGAGCTGCTGGAAGCAGTGCAGGCCAAGGGATGTACTGGCTGCCACTTCCAGCAGCTCCCATTGGCCTGGAGCAGCTAACCACAGCCAGTGGGAGCCGCGATCGGCCAAACCTGCGGACGCAGCAGGTAAACCGGCCCGGCCCGCCAGGGGCTTTCCCTACACAAATGGCATCCCAAGTTTGGGAAACACTGCTTTACAGTATTCCAACATTGAGACATCAGATGTTTTACCATACACCAAAGTGTCTTACAGTGATCTTGTTTTACCAGGGGAAGGCCCATACTTTCTAGCAATCATCTTCCAAGGTAACAGTAAGGTTGAGGAAAGTATTTAGGCCTTTGCAGAAAGCCAATACAAATAGCTCTGATAACCCAGACCTTCCCTCTTCTGAATTAGTCTGACTTGCTTGAGAATTTTCTTTCCTTTTCCTCATACTCCCTAAAACGTAGCTACAGCTCCAATCATGAGCCATGATCCTGCTACTAACACTAAGTCTTCAACTGATCAATCTTTCTACCCCCCACACTGTTGCATTTGACACCAGAAACCCATGATTCCCTTCCCTACTAGATATATAAAAAAAGCTATTTTTGAGGAGAAATGGGTGAAAATTTCAGCAAGACAAGAACTAGCAACCCATCTCCTCCACAGCTTCTAGTTCTTCTTTAAACTGGCTTTCCTTGCTGCTGCTCAGAGTGATTCAATACACATTCCAACCACCCATGTCCCTCCCTCCCCCACCAGATCACTTATTAAAAGAGATCAATTCAGAATCGGAAGGTCAGTTTAAAAAAAAAAAAAGTTACTAGCCACCATCTCATCCTATTCCCAGGCAACAGTAGCTCTATAATAAATTGGTTTATGGCAGGTTTTCTGCCATTTTGCACATTCTGATATTCATATTAGACATAGTTATTAATTCTGTAGTTGGAAGTCCAAATACCCATTCCCCAAATAAGTGCTTGTATATGAAACAAACATCAGTTATTTTTTATATTTCTGAAAGTAAACACTAATCAGATAAAAATTGTTAATCAACTTTTAATTGCATCAAATTAAAGAAGTTTCACAGCTGAGTTATAAATCCCTGAAAATAAAGAGTTATTTAATGGACATGCTAGCTGGCCCTTAATTACAGTTGTGTAGTGGTATTACTAGAGACAATTCACTCAAAGTTTTCAATATGGCCAGTTTACCCAAGCTTAAATTCAGTAAATAGGTACTTGTCACTTCAGGTAACAGTTTGAAGCCAATGTGTCAAATATAATTTATACATATACAAGTTTTTAAAATGAAATACCTCTTTTGCTTTTCTAGGTTTTGGAAACCTTTGTTTATATCACTTAAAATAATGTGGAATAAACAGAAAACAAATAAGCTCAAAGAACTATTCTGCCCATATGTTAGAAGGGTAGACTCACTGCAGGTGCACCCCCTTCTGGACATGGTGAAGCAGGCTTTCCTCCTTAACGCCCCTTGCCAAAAATCACTCTGGTCCTGTGGTGGTCTGCCTGTCCTCAAAACTCAACCCTCTATCCAGATAACTAAAGTCTCTCCCATCTAGATGTACTAGCATCCCAAAGGGACAGCACCCCACATGATGCTAGTCTTCACTTCAGTCTAACAGCTTCTGCCTCTTCAGGGCTCCTCTTCCATTCCACTTTTCTGTGGCCCCAGGGCTTCTCCCTGGAGCCTTTCAGTGAAACTCAAAAGTGAAACAAAAACCACAGCAAAAGCAACTGCTGCCCCTCTCCCTCATACCTAAACTTTTAATCCACCCTGGGTCATCCCCAGCACTCCATTCCCCATAAAACATTGATTCTAGTCTTGCCCTTAGTTTGGAGTCTCAACCTTATCTACCCTGTTTGTTTATGGGTTGGCTTTCTCTCAGGCCCACTTCAGGAGTTTCCTTACCTCTGCTACCTCCCAACAGGGCCATGAGATAAATTCCCTCCTCTGTTCTCTACTATCAAGGAAGGAACTACAGAATTCCTTCTCTTCCCACATACTCTTTCTAATTTGTGCTTGCTTTCTTTATAGAAATCACCCAGTGCCTTCTTGAACTAGGCTTCATCTTTAATTAAGCCTGGCTCACTATCCAGGAGCAAACAACTAGCATAATTGGTCTCAGGCCGACCTTAACCCTTTCAATGGCATCATGCCATATAAAGAGCAAACATTTTCTGTCCACATGACTTTATTTTAGAGTAAGAGAAATCCACAAAAGAAATAAAAGGAGACACTCCAGGAGAGAGCATAGTGCGCTCCCCCCACCCCCCACTTTGAAACATACTGTACCAGAACTGAAAGCAAGATGACAGCTACCTAATTCCAGAAATGGAAAAGGTGCTATCCACAGAAAACTGTGTTAATTATATAGCTACAGTACACACAATATCCAGAAGAGGAAGGACAGAATGAAACTACCAACCATCTAGATGCCCAGGAGTATCATCTTCAGCATGTCCTTAACTATGAGGAATACGTAATGCAGTAGGAACATTGAACAGAGTGTATAGGCAGAATCACCTGTAAATTGCTGATATTCCAGGGGAATGTTAATGTTGATGAGAATATCTCTGCATTCCACCATCAAGTGGGATACTCTGCTCATCAATGCACTATGATTGTTTAGAATCATGCATGTTATAAGTTAAAATGAATGAAGAATAGGTCAAATCCACTCTAGTGTCTTGTCTTTGAGTAGAAATATCAGTACCACCCACTCATCCTTGCTGGAAGGCAATATTACTATGGAAAACCTTTCCAAAATAGTGGAGGCCACGTATAGGTTGTAAGTACAATGATGCTTTGAAGACTGGTTGTTGCTGGCAAGAAATCTTAGTAAACTGCGGTTTGCATTGGGAACAGCTGTCATGATGACCAGCTTAAATCACAGTTAGGATAGTTATTGCCAGAAAATAGCACTAGCATCACATGACATCACTGTTCACAGTGGGTATGAAAAAAAATTGTTGCCCAGACATTTTAAGTTATTTAGGTGTTGGTCTAGTCAGCATAGCAAAGGTAAAGCTCCATATTTTCAAAGTATTTAAGCAGGGGAAATGAAGATAGGCACCTAGTAGGATTTTAAAATATGCCTAGGCACTTTTTAAAATCCCATTAGGCGTCTATCTGTATTTTTAGGCACCTAAATACCTTGGAAAATCTGTCCCTATGCAATTTAGATTAACAAGATCCATTTGCAAAAGTGACATAGGCACATAGGAGCCTAAGTCAATGGGAGTTAGGCACCTAAAAACAAGAGTTTTAAAGCTTAGGTTAGGTGTTGCAACGCTGAGCGGAGAAACACCAAAATAACTTTACAAATCTAGGTCTCAATGACTGCACAATCCTGTGTTACAGCCATACCAACTGTTTTCTTGCTAATTAATGATGATTTCACCAATTTTAGATTATGGATCCCTGAAAGAAATCAAGAAGGAAGTGGACTGGAGGAGAGAGTATCTACAAAAATAACTTGGTTAGTGTCAATGGTGGAGAAGCAGTTACAGAACAAGAGCTGTACGTGATTGTTCAAATCGAGTTTAAATAAAATATAAAGTTTGCCAGTGGGTTTTTTTGAATATTACTAAATCTAACAAGAGCATCCTGAAGCCTAAAGATAAATGAAAGACACTGAAGTGACAGCCTGAATTATTCATAATTAACTCTTTAGCTAACAAATTTGGCCCATTTTAGCTGGTCACAAAACACCTGTACCAAGGATGTGTCTTAGAATTTATTAACTATTCAAAACTGTTATGACATCAAAGCCTTCCCCATTATTGCTTCCTGCAATGTGCAATATGATTCACTATTTAAGCTGTTTGATTTGTCACCTAATTCACATGGCATTGTTTCTGCACCATGAGTGGAAAACTGTTTCATAAAGAGAGGTCATGTGTAGAAAAAAATATATATATCTTTTGGTCTTTGATTTTCAGAGGGAGAAAGTGACCTGCAGAAAAAAAGACCTTTAAGTGGGAGAGGAAAGGAGAGAGTAAAAATGAACAAGAAAAAAAAATGTGTACACATTGTGCCAGAACATAACCAGACCTACGACACTGTAGGCCACTTTAAAACTCATTCTGTTTTTTCTTTACACAAAAAAGATAATTATATTTGACTATTTGGATCTCAGAATAAATACCTGAGCTCCTGACTGATTAAGTGAGAAAGCCAGAAGTTACTTTTATTCCATCTAGTAGACTTTATATTCAAATTTTCCCTTTGATTGTTGAAGACTGTTATTTTGACACCAAATAATTGCTTGTGTAGGTACATGGATAATGCTATTTAAAAGGTTCTGGCTAGCTCTTTTTCCTGGCTCATTTAATTGTCTGAAGTCTCGGGCTAGGAAGATTTGGGGAGCCATGTAAAACTACCTTGTTTCATATAATCTACTAGGGCTGTCAATTAATTCAAGTGATTAACACAAAACAAATTAACTAGATTAAAATCAGTCACAATTAATCAGTTTTAAATCACACTGTAAAGAATAATAGAATACCACTGTAAATTTAAAAAATATTTTTGGATGTTTTTCTACATTTTCAAATATATTTCAATTACAACACAGAATACAAAGTGTACAGTACTCACTTAACAGCGAGATTAAAAAAACAGTTGTGATTAATTGCAGTTTTAATCATTTGCCAGCCCTAATATCAGTGGAGTACATTGATTGACTCCTCTGGTTTCCATTTTTCTTTTCTCATACTATTATTCAATATGGGCATTACCACACATGCTCAGTGCTCACAAATCCTTGTCTGTCTCATTTTATTTACTGCATTAGTGCCAGATATTTTGCACAGGGATTTAGAGAACCCATGCCTTACTGCTGGACTGTTACATCCCACCTATACAAGCTCATCTGTAATTCATACGTGGGCCAAGGGACGTACTGGCCGCTGCTTCCAGCGGCTCCCATTGGCCTGGAGCAGCAAACCCCAGCCACTGGGAGCCGCGATCGGCCGAACCTGCAGACGCGGCAGGTAAACAACCTGGCCCGGCCTGCCCGGGGCTTTCCCTGCACAAGTGGCAGAACAAGTTTGAGAACCACTGCTCCAGGGGAAGAAGTTGCACGAAACTCTAAAAGTAGGCAGATGTGGGATAATCTCCCACCCATAAAAGGTTTCACCTAACACTTAGAAATTGGTTAAAGCCCTGAAGCATGAAAATTCTAATTACAGTATTCAGTCTTACAACTCTGGATATTCCTATTATCCATGTAAAGTTCCTGTTTGAGGTGTGGGGCAACTGGTAGAGTGGATTTCAAAAGGTGCTCAGTGCTGGCCTTGCTCCTCTCCCATTAAACGCAGTGGTAAAACTCCCATTGATTTCAGAGGAAGCAGAGTTATGCTGACATCGCTAGGCATCACCCTAGGTAACTTGGGAGGGTGGAAGGCTACTAAGTGTCAATGAAGCCTTCCTGCAGTAGGCCTAAGTGAACCAAACTCTATCCTTCCATGTTTAAACTCTAATCAACCTCAAAAGCCAGGTGCAATTGGAATATGTAAGCAACCAGTTATCTGTGTGCAACCCCCTGCTCAAGCAGTAATAATGAGGCCTGCATGTTTCTAGCTGAAGGGAAAAAGGACAAGATAACGGTTTAAAGAAGTTACTAACAAGCTAGGCTTATAGCTGCCAAGAATGATTTAACTGCTTAAATGTAATCGTTATTTGCTTAGTAACTATTACCAGAGACGGGAGGGGTAGAGGGAGGAATGCGGGGGGGAGAAAGGGAGGGCTAGAGCGGAAAGGGGGGGGGGGGGGTGAGACTTAACTGCAAAATGTATAAAAGAAGAAAAAACCTGTTCCTGTTAGTGTGCTTGATCTGAGACGTGCCTGTCTCCTAGCACTGCTTTGGGATCCCAAATAAACTTAGTTTGCTTCTCCCCCTTAGTGTGTTTATTGGCGCAAAACACACCCGGCAACGAACCCCGCTGTTGCTTTGCCTCGGGCACTCTGTGCTGGCAACAGTTAGGTTAATGCCGCGTACTTTGGAAAAATCCCACCTGCAATGTAAATCTCTTGTTGTGAGCTTTGATGGATCATGCCCCATCACCGCAGCTTTGCAGTCCTATTAAGATGCTGTAGTTTAGTCATACTGGTGTATTTTAGCTAAGCAGCAGCCACATACATGCTTAAATGGACTTCAAACTGGATGGTATTTATTCATATTTTCAAATGAAACTTGTGAAAGAAACACTTTTGCAGGTAGTTATGTTCTACTATTGTTCTATGGTAGGCTTCTGAGCATTATGCTCAGTCTTAGGGATTTACTGTAAGAAACAATATTGTTAATTATATATATCCTACATAATGCAAGAGGAATTAGCCAGTGAATCTCTGTAAATGCCATATTTAAAAACCATTCTTGTCTTATATGGAGGCAAATGTTCAGCAGACATTAACAGATTTATCATAGACTTTTCAGAGTTTCCTGAAAAGGCCAGTGAAAGTTATATCCTTAAATGATTAATGTAGCCTTTCAGATTTTCATCAGAGTTTACTTTGCTATGGCTAGATTCAAAACCCTTTTTGTATATTACCAGGCCACATACCAGCATAGTAACAAGACTAGATAAATACAGGGTTGTTTTGTTGCCGCTTTACTAAAAACAAATTATAAACAAGGATTTTACATTTAGATGATCTGTTTTCAACATGGACAAATTCATTATCTTCACAATATGCTCAAAATTTAAGTGCATTCACCAGAGAGTAAAAGAAAAGCAAGCACTTACTGCCAAACAAGTGTTTGTTTTTTGTCTTCATTATCATGTTTACAATGTAAGACACTTGCTCACATTGAGAGATGTAAGATCAAGGGCAAAGCCCTTTTCCCCCTTGTGGGGGAATTCATTCGTATTCTCTGCCATGATAATTGATGTTAAGACCTACGAAATGTTGCTTGTATTTGCAAAGTGAACCTATGTAAAGAAAATAGATTGCTAAACACAGATGAAAAAGTGAGATAAAATTATATGCTATCTCTGTGGATTTTTGAGCTATGGTGGCATATAAGCAGAGTGATTATCGGTGTTTCAACGTAAAAAACTGATGCTGTGAGTTATGTCAATATTTAATGAAAAAAGAAATATACTTTGAAGATAAAGAGTCCCTTTTTCCATTCAGCCTTCCATTGTGTGCTCATTTGTGCCCCATTAGGGCCAGATCCAGACAGGTACTGAGCACCTGCAGTTTCCCTTTGGGTTCAAAGGGCACTGAGGGCACACAGCTAGAGCAAACACTTGTTAGTGGTACAGGCAGGGGTAAGGAGCAGAATGGCACGTGTCCTTCCAGCAGAGGAAAGTGCTTTATTAAAGACTCCCTGGAAGTGACCCAGAGAGTCGGCAGCTATTTCAGGGTTTAGAAAGACCTGCAACTACTCTTAGCACATGTGACGGGAAGCATAGACCCAATGAGAGAACCCAGCTTTTGACCATGTGGACCAAAGTCTCTGCTCCAGAAGAAAATTTGTATACAGGTCATTTGAAAATATTTGGTATTTTATTGAAATTCAGAGACGGATCTAAAAACAATAACACCTCCCCTCCCTTTTGGGGGGAGGAGGGGCTATTCTGTTTCTAGCAGATGCAGAGAAGAAAATCATTCATGGGTAGTAAAATTCAGGTCCCAGTCAGCATATATACATTGAATGAATGCTAACTTCTGTCAGTCCCAATGGTTCTGGAAAGCATTGGCTATATGAAGAGAACAAAACCTAGAGTGAACGGAATGGTTTTATTCAAGAAACCTGAAGATGATGACTTTGTTCTGAATGAGGGCAGTTCTCTCCTAGGAGGCTTGATTTTATGGCTTATTTTAAATAGGAAGCACAATACTCCCAGTTCTGATTTCTTCCTACAAAACACTTTTGGTTCCCTGAAATAGAGCATCTGAAATAAAAATAAAACATCAGACTGAACAGAGATCACCACATTTTATAAGTGCTTTCCTTTGGGATAGAGGCTTCAGTGCAAAAAATAGAGTGCAAAGAGAAAAAACCCATACACACTATTTTTATTATGCTTTTTTATATATATATATTTTTTTTTGGAGGGGAGGAGTGATTATATTAAATGCAACTTGCAGGTAAATTAGGTTTCCTCACTTCCTAGAGAAAAACAAATCAGCACTAGCAACATATTATACAGTCTTTGAATGGCCCACAGGTCCATTTTAAATTATTTAGAGTATCCCATGAAGAAGGAATATGACTGGCAGTGTGGGGAATTGTATAGCCCAGTGACTGATGTACAGCACCTTTCACCTCTAAGATCATGAATTCAAAACCACCCCAGGTTGGTGGTGACAGAGTAATCACCATCTGATGTCTGTTTGGTGATCTGTCGGACAAGAGTCAGAAATTGGAGTCCAGTTCCTTACTAGTATCTAAATGGGAAAAAAGCACCATTGCATAAATCGTGTCATGTCTACAGAAAGATCCAAGTTGCACTCCTGGATCATCACTATTGCTCATTAGGGACAAGATTCTGGGCTGCATCCAAGCTACACATCATGGGAAATGGGGGCATTAAGACATCTTTATTCCCCACACCCAAAAAGTTTTGGTGCTCTCCAATCCTGGGGATTGTGCACACCACCACAAGCTCAGCATCCTCAAAACTGCACTATTTTATGCCCAGGTGCTTATGAACCCAAGGGCCATTGTGGCAGTTATAGGTTGCCAGGTAATAGATGCTCCAGCCATAGCGCTGTTCCTTCAAATATTCCTCCTGAGCCGGAGGCTAGTAGAAGGTGGTGTAGGACTCACTGCAGTGGCCTTACACTCCCAGAAAGTCCCTGTATACTAGAGATCCTCTGCTTCCTGGCTAAGAAGGCTTTAAGGATGCCAGAGTAATGAAAAGTTACTTTAACAAACCATGGATCTTAGTTCTCCCAGGTTCCCCTTCTTGAATTTTGAGGGCAGTAGAAAGAGTGATTCATTGTAAGAAAAGTCACTGAAAGAGGTAAGTTTTGAGGAAGGACCTGAAAAGGGGACAGAAGCTGCATGGCACACAGGGTCATGAAGAATTTTCCAGGCCTACGGAGAAGCACAAGAGAAGGCCAGGAGGGAGTGAGGGAAGGAGGAAGGAAAGAAAGGAGGACAACCCAGTAGACATTAATAGAGGCAGAGCTGCAGAGGCACAGTGCATGGACAGGAAGGTAGCAGTGGTAACAGTCCTCTTATTATTCAAGGCATAAATATGTACCATGGGGCTTTTTAGTTAAAACCTAATCTACCCCTTACCCTCCCTACTCTTCCTGTCTTGGTTGAAGCACATCTAACAAAGGCCAGTTTTGAATACAGGTTGGCCAAGGAGGATGGTCTTGGGTTTTTCAAGCTTTGTCTTTTGCAAATTCCAGAAGAGGAAAGGAGCAAGAGGGCACGTAGGATTTCATCATAGTTCAGTTGTGTTGGAGGGGAGTGATGTGTGGATGGAAGGTTTTTAGTTTTTGTCTTATTTCTACTGTGGTCAAAATGGTGTAGGCTAATTTTGCTTTTGCAGAGGTTACTGTCAGAGTTCGGGGTAGAGCATCTCAGGTTAAAGAATTCTCTTTTGAACCATCTCTATTTTTAAGCCAAGAAAAGGATCTTTTATTGGAGATTAACAAACCCAGACTGTCATCTCCCATCACATAATGTATTTCAGTGTTCCATGAATCCCAAACCTTCCTCTTTGCACCATTAGCAGACCCATCTGTTGGTCTTCAGTATCATTCTCCTATTAAAATGTTTCATGTCCATCTCCCTCGATAACACAGTTGTCTCTATATTTTTATAGCTAGCTAACACAAAGATTCAATTATACAATGAATGTGCTATTAAATTAACATTCTGTATGCTAGTTTCCTTAGCATGAGATTCCAGCTTGGCAGCTGTTCACTTCACATTTCCTTTACTACTGCTTACTAGTGAACATAACTATCGTGGAAGAGATAGCCACTTAGTGAACTTCACCATCAATAGACCCCTGCAAATCTGTGGGTATCCACTGAACATTTTTGCGGATCACAGCTCGGATGCAGATACAAATTTTGTATCCACACAGGGCTCTACAGCGCACACTCACCCAAACAGAGCAGCTGTCACTCAGCCTGCAGGCTCCAGCTTGGCTCTCTGAATCATTCAGAAGCATGCTGGGCATTCTGGGAGTTGCTTGGAGGGAGGAGATAAATGGCTCACTCCCTTCTGGGAGTTGCAAAGCACCATTTTGAAGGTGTGGTTGTTCTTTAAATGAGCAGGAAGCAACGGCTGCCTGCATTAGAGCCACCGCAACTGCGTAGGGGTGTCTGAGCCCCTCACGGGGAGGGTGGCACTGCATAGAAGGTCCCAGAATTGTAGACTCCCTGCCCTGAGTGGGGAAGAAGGTACGGCAGGGGTGGAGTGGGTGACAGGGCAGGTCGTCTCTGGGGAGAAGTGCTGTTGAGGGGGTGATTGGGGGCTTGCCAAAGCCCTCAGTCACTCCTGTGCAGTAACCTGTTGAGCTGTTTAGAGCCCTGCAAATCCACGAATCGCTGCAGATAGCCACAGACAATTTGTGCAGCTCGTGAATCGGATGCAGATATACCTTTTTGTATCCATGCAGGGCTCTAACCATCCCTATAGGCTGCTATCCTCTTATCCCAAAACTCATTCTTTGCACTAGCTGTTTAAGGAATAGACAATGTTTCAAACATGTTACCCCATGGTTCACGTATAAGAGTAGCAATGCTTTCCTTCTAAATGTAGTGCATCCTAATGGTGAATTAAGACCATAAGACCATAGTAGCATTAAAGATGGTTCCTACATATGGCTTTAAAATTGCTGCAAACAAGTATCTGCTGTATAGGCAACACCTATAAGAGCAACCACCACTTACAAGTAACATTTCCTCTGGGTACACTTTCTGTGAATTGTCGAACTCCCCATAACAGCAACAGCCATGTAGGAGCAACATAGCAAAAGGGAACCGATATGTTGCTACTAATGAACATCTACTGCATATAATTAGAAACATCCTTAGTTCGGGATCAGGTAAGGCTTTCCAGAAACATTTCACTGTTTTCAAAAGAGGACATAAGTTGGTCTCTAATGTGATCATTGCCTCCTAGCAAGAAAAATAAATGCCCTTCACCTTTGTTATAAATAAATTATAATAGCAATTACATCACTATCACTTATGTTGCATTTTCCATTGCTGTGAGCAGCCTTCAGCAAATAGTTTTCGCTGTGTAGATCATTCAGATATGAACAGCTAATGGATTTAATCACCTGCTGATCTTCTAAAACACTACTTCATTGTGCACCTTGCAGAGTACACATGAACAGAAAAGGTGCCATTAAAAACTTGGGAAAAACTAATCTGAAAATCAGAATAATCCAAAAGTAGTGGCTCACATCAATGAAAAGCTATATGGGTCTTGCTCAGATTGTAATTGAAATAAATAAAGACACCAGCTGTAGGTCAGCAGAAAACTTTAAAAAAAAAAATAGAAACCGTCTGCTTCCATCTCATAGTTCTTATAGAAGATTTATGGTGGACTATTCTTTCTGTGCAAATCCACACAGGATATCACCATGAAAAAACACTATAAGCAGAGGATGCTCCCACCAAGTATTGTTTGCAATGAGGGGCAGTTGGGAGGTACGTTGTTGTCATGGCCAATAAATGGATTATTCTTGAGAAGGACAGTCCAGTGATTATGGCATTGGCTTAGGGAAACTTGGATTCAAGACCCTGTTCTGCCACAGCCTTGCAGTGTAACCTTGAACAAGTCACCATCTCAGTTCTCCATCTGTAAAATGGGGGTGATAGCATTTCCCTACCTCATAAGGGTGTTGTGAGAATGAATACGTGAAAAACTGGAAGGTACTTGGATACCTTGATAATGGGGGGCAATATAAGTACCTACAATAAATTTTGGGGTTATTTATGCATGATTGAAGCACACACACTTCACTGCAGAAGCTCTATGAAGACAAGATGAAAGTTCTGTCTGAACCTTTTCTGCACAAGAGCTGACTGGATCAGCAATCAGGGCTGCCTCGGGGGGGAGGGGGGCAATTTGCCACAGGCCCCGGGCCCAGCAGCCCCCCCATGAGAATATAGTATTCTATAGTATTGCAACCTTTTTTTAAATGGAAGAGGCCCCCAAAAATTGCTTTGCCCCAGGCCCCCTGAATCCTCTGGGTGGCCCTGTCAGCAATGCTCTTGCCTCACAGAAACAGATAAGAAATAAATAAGTGTATAATCTGAAAGGTACAGAGAAAGGCAAGTCAAAGAAAGACAGTACAGGATCAGTGCAAACGTATGCAGTGAAAACTACATGCCAGCTGTCAGCATTTCTACATTTTACTTCTTTGATTCAGAAAGAAGTACTTGCCACCTCTGTAAAAGATTTAAAAGTTATCATTGCAATTGGCAGCATGGGTTTGAACTGCAAATGAACCTAACTGATAAAATACTAGCTCCCATACAGAGAGATCAACCTACGCCACTTCACTGAATACTAAATAATCAAAGCAAAAGGTGTCGAGCTTTGTAATAAGACAGCCCAGTCAAAAGACACAGAGAAAAGTATTATCCACAACCCTAATTCTCTGTCTAACCTCAGTATGCATTAGGAATACAATTTTAAAAAGCCCTAAGTCAGTTAGGGCTGAAAGTCAATAGGACTTAGCAGCCTAAGTGCCTAAGGTTCAGATCTTGCCTAAACACTTCTGAAGACTGAAATCAAAGGGAATTAAGCACATAAATACCTTTGAGGACCAAAAAAACCACACACCACTTTTGAAAATGAGACTTGGATGCTTTTGAAAATTTGAATCAATGGCTCCCTAAGTAGAGCTGATAGGGAAATGTCCACTGGAATGGTTTTCCTTTGGAAAATACTGATTTGGAAAAATTGGAGTCTTCCATGCCTAGTTTCCTACCAGCTCACCCACTTCCCTGGCTCCCCAAGGAGCCTTGGGAGGTGGGGCTGGCACTTTTCAAAAAAATCAAATTTATGTTCTTCTGAAATAATTTCTTTAGAAAGTATCCCTCGTGTGGACAACTTTGAAATTAAAAAAAAATTCCAGTTTAGAATCTTGGGGGATGGGAATTTGCCATGGTGGAAAATTCTGGCTCTCATACAGTTCTACACCTAAATCATTTAGTTGACTCTGAAAATGTTGCCCTATATCCACAATTTAAAATAGCTCTCAAACTACAAAGCCCAGTTATCTTTTTGCTTTATGTTTTTACATTGCCTCGCACAATAGGTGTTGCATTTGCCACAACAATTATAAATATGACACTAGCCATTAAAATGTGCAAAAGTGACCAAAATGAGGAACAAAACTAAATGGGAAGGGAAGAGAGAAATGTTGAGGGATTATTTAATATATGCAGTTTTCTAAATAACTTATAAAAATAGATCCATAAGGGTTATTATAATCTCATTACCATGATGAATTCAAACTGGAACATGTTAGGGTGACCAGATGTCCTGATTTTATAGGGACAGTCCAGATTTTTGGGTCTTTTTCTTATATAGGCTCCTATTACCCACCACCCCGTCCCGATTTTTCACACTTGCTATCTGGTCACCCTAGAACATGTGCAGAGAAGGGCTACTAGGCTGATCAGGGAATGGAGGGCCTATCTTATGAGAGAAAACGGGAGGAGCTTGGCTTGTTTAGCTTAAAATAAAAAAAGCAGGGGCTGAGTGGGGATATGATTTCTCTCTATAAATACACCAAGGAGGGTGAAGAGCTATTTCAGCTAAAGGACAATGCCGGCACAAGAACAAAATGAGTATAAGCTGGCCGTGAACAACTTCTGATGATTAACTCCCCCCCCCCGCCTTCAAATTTCCAGTTTGAAGAGTGAAATTCTAGAACTGCCTCTCAATAGGAGTTGTAGGAACCAACAACTTAATTCATTTTGAGAGAGAGCTGGACAAACTTATGAGTGCAATTGTATGACAGGGTTCCTTGAAGGGGTCAGCAGTCTTGGGGCTCACTTCTAGTTTTTGTCTCTCCCACCATCATTGTGCTGTGCACACAAGCGCTTATGTCGGTGTAATGATGTCGCTCAAGGGAGTGGTTTATTCACACCCCTGAGTGACATAAGTTATGCTAACATAGACTGTAATGTAGACATAGCCTTAGGCTTGGCAAATTTGATTTTTTACTATAAGTTTGATGTATAATATCAATATTTTAAGCATTTTTCCTATTTTTATCTATATAAAGTTTCATACTGGTGCAAAATTATGGGGTTTCAATTTTTATTGATTTAAAATTTCACAATTGTGAGAAATTTAGCAGGTCAGACAATTTCTTAATGACAATAATGCTGCGATCCAAAAAGTTAATTTTTATAATCATTAAAATACAAATTGTAATCACGTCAAAATATACAAAGTAAATAATCTCAAATTCAAATCTTATAAAGTTCCAAACATAGTTTTTCTTACTCTTCCTATTTGTAAAAATTTAATTACCAATAAAAATATTGTTTTATAGGTTTATGTGGGTGCAGTGAAGTCAACATTTGTTGACATTTACTGATAAAAAAGTAATCCTTCTACACCTAAATCTGATGCAGTGTTGAAATTGCTTGTACAATATTTACTGAGCTAAAGATTTGCACCCAATTGGTTTTTTCTCTCTTGGGTAAACTTTAGAATGTCTTGCTGCTTTGGGTCAATGTCTCAAGAGAACACCACATGCTTGTATTCATCTACAGTGTAAGACGTCAATGAGGCGTCTTTATTTTCATTGGGGGTTTCTTGTAAAATTGAACAGGAAACATATGGAAGCTTCTCTTGGAAAAAAAAAATCTAGCATTAGAAATTATTCTTCATATAGCTGTTGACATCTTCCTCAGATTCAGGCAAATTCATCCCTGGTTTTAGTCATCCCTGGGCTTATTCCAGGGAAAAATTTGGTCTGTTATCTTTTAAACAAGCTTTATCCAATGCATCATTCTGAAGATCAAGAAAAGAAAATACTTTGTTATGAAATATAGATTTCAGAGTAGCAGCCGTGTTAGTCTGTATCCGCAAAAAGAACAGGAGTACTTGTGGCACCTTAGAGACTAACAAATTTATTAGAGCATAAGCTTTCGTGGACTACAGCCCACTTCTTCGGATGCATAAGAAGTGGGCTGTAGCCCACGAAAGCTTATGCTCAAATAAATTTGTTAGTCTCTAAGGTGCCACAAGTACTCCTGTTCTTTTTATGAAATATAGAGTTACCCTGCGGAACTCGCTGAGACAGGATATTGATGTATTCCTTGCAATAGCACTGGCAAGGAAATTATAAACAACTATCAAGCCTTATGCTTTAGGGGATAAATGCCTTTCCATCTGGGGTGAGAAAGAAATTTCCTCTACAATATAGTGTTTTACTGCTCATTTTTATGTGCATATAGGTAGAGAAGAGACCAACATGCAAAGTTTGAATACAAATCCAAAAAGTTTGGTTAGGGCCATCTCTAGCCTAATTTTATGCCTCTCTGAAGCTTCTAGACTCTGCCATGTTCAGAGACAGAATATTAAATTGATCAGAACTTTGAGTCAGTTCCAATGTACCAATTGTGTCCTTCTAAAATATCCCGAAGAATAAAATTAGTAGTTCTCTAAGGTGCCACAAGTACTCCTGTTCTTTTTATGAAATATAGAGTTACCCTGCGGAACTCGCTGAGACAGGATATTGATGTATTCCTTGCAATAGCACTGGCAAGGAAATTATAAACAACTATCAAGCCTTATGCTTTAGGGGATAAATGCCTTTCCATCTGGGGTGAGAAAGAAATTTCCTCTACAATATAGTGTTTTACTGCTCATTTTTATGTGCATATAGGTAGAGAAGAGACCAACATGCAAAGTTTGAATACAAATCCAAAAAGTTTGGTTAGGGCCATCTCTAGCCTAATTTTATGCCTCTCTGAAGCTTCTAGACTCTGCCATGTTCAGAGACAGAATATTAATTTGATCAGAACTTTGAGTCAGTTCCAATGTACCAATTGTGTCCTTCTAAAATATCCCGAAGAATAAAATTAGTAGTTTAAAAAAAAAAAAATAGACAATACCAAAAGTTCTATGTTCAATGACATTTTTACTGAAATTTTTCAGTTTAAAGATTTGTTTTTTCCACCTGCTCTAAATAAATAAAATAAATAGTCCTGTTTGTTTCCTGCTATAAATCCCACTTTACAGTACTCTGTTACCCTTATCATTTATCTGTAGATATGCAATGAGAAATTAGGATTCCAAAAAGCAATATTAATAAATGAGTTCTGGGCAATATTTTTAGTCTGATAGTAAACTACCAAGGCACTACATGCAACAGCACAAGTAAAATGGATATAACTGCAATTCACCCACTAAGACATTGCAACTGTGTGACCATGTAACAGTTTAAATTAAAGATAATTTAGGTGCACACTTTAAAATTCATCCACCTAAATAACTTATATATGACATGGAGTACTCCAGTATATATTGCTGCTATAAAAGATACTGTTTCAACAGTACACTGTTTAAAATTAGTTATTTCAGCACAGTCCTCTGCAACACTGCTTCACTTACTGAATTCCATTTAAGCCACTGGGCCAAAGATGCCTTGGGGCATCGGTAGATTAAGTTCCACCCATTTGCACCAGAGAAGAATTTGGCCCTCTGCATCCACTTTGGTTTAAGATTCATTTCTTATGTGTCTTTTATGAGTCATTTAAAAGACAACTCCAATTGAAGGTCATCTTCATCTCTATCCAGTGAATGGGCTGTTAGGTAAAATATCTTTCTTTAATTTGGCAAGATCTGAAAATAAAGTAGCACTTCACTGAAGCCTTGAAATACATTAGGTTATATAATGTGTCATCAGAAGATGTTCAGATGCAAGTTACACATTCAACCTCTAACTCCAACTTCAATTTGGGAGGTGGGGGAGGCCATGATACTGTACAGTGCATTGATCCTTTGTTCTTTCATCTTATCTCAATGCTGTACTTTTCACATTAACACCAATAATATTTGCACTTCAAATTGGTTTTTAAGCAGTGACCTTCCTTATAGAAACTTCCCCTCCTTCCCTCCCAAATCTTCAGTTGCTCTAATGGAAACTTGAATGCAAAAGCCACCATACCACACCACATACACACACCACAAGAATTGTAGTGCATGGACATAAACAAAGAGCCTTGTCTTAAGAAACACCTTCAGAACTCCATACCACAACGTTCCTAGGTTTATTACGTTTCCTGCTGCAAACTATCTGGTAGCTGTTGAGGATCAAGAATTCAATAACCTCTCCACATTTCCTTTATGATAAAGGATTACAACTTAAATTTAAAAACTAATGTATATAAAAATTCAAAATAAACTTAAAATGCCATAAAACTATTTACACTATGTCCCCTTATCAATTGCATTTAAATAGTCCTGAGCAGTATTATAAAATACAGTCTTTGATAGGTCTGAACAGTCTTCCAGATCATGTTCACTTGTGTGGAATTTATGCATGAAATCCCTGTAGAGCAGGCTAACTTAAGAACATAAGAATGGCCATACTGGGTCAGACCAAAGGTCCATCCAGCCCAGTATTCTGCCATCTGACAGTGGCCAATGCCAGGTGCCCCAGAGGGAATGGACAGAACAGGTAATCGTCAAGTGATCCATCCCGTCGCCCATTCCCAGCTTCTGGCTAACAGAGGCTAGGGTCACCATCCTTGCCAATATCTATTGACTGCTGCTGCACATTGAGTGGAGGATTTCAGAGAACTATCCAAAATGACTCCAAGATCTCTTAAGTGGTAACAGCTAATATAGACCCCATCATTTCATATGTATAGTTGGGATTGTGTTTTCCAGCGTGCATTACTTTGCATTTATCAACACTGAATTTAATCTGCCATTTTGTTGCCGAGCCACTCAGTTTTGAGAGATCTTTTTCCAGCTCTTCGCAGTCTGCCTGGGACTTAACTATCTTGAGTAGTTTTGTATCATCTGAAAATTTTGCCACCTCACTGTTTACCCCTTTTTCCAGATCGTTTATGAATGTTAAATAGGACTGGGCCTAGTACAGACCCGTGGGGGACACCACTATTTACCTCTCTCCATTCTGAGAGCTGACCATTTATTCCTACCCTTTGTTTCCTATCTTTTAACCTGTTATGGATCCATGAGAGAACTTTCCCTCTTATCCCATGACTGCTTACTTTGCAGTCTTAAGGCTTAAGAGCCTTTGGTGAAGGACCTTGTCAATGGCTTTCTGAAAAATCTAAATACACTATATCCACTGGATCCCTCTTGTCCACATGCTTGTTGACCCCCTCAAAGAATTCTACTAGATTGTAAAGGAAAATCATGCCTCACCAAAAACCATGTTGACTCTTCCCCAACAAATTATGTTCATTTAGGTGTTTGACAATTTTGGGGTTTTTTTACTATACTTTCAACCAGTTTGCCCAGTACTGAAGTCAGGCTTACCAGCCTATAATTGCCAGGGTCACCTCTGGAACCCTTTTTAAAAATTGGTGTCACATTAGCAATCCTCCAGTCATTTGGTACAGAAGCGGATTTAAATAATAGGTTACAGATGACAGTTAGTAGTCCTGCAATTTCACATTTGAGTTCCTTCAGAACTCTTGGGTGAATACCATCTGATAAACTAAACAGTAATAAGTCACCAGGACCAATTTGTTCCAGAACCTCCTCTAGTGACACATCAATCTGGGACAGTTCCTCAGATTTGTCTCACACAAAAATTATTATTAATAAGAAGGCTCAGGTTTGGGAATCTCCCTCACATCCTCAGCCATGAAGACCAAGACAAATAATTCATTTAGTTTCTCCACAATAGCCTTATCATCCGTGAGTGCTCCTTTAGCATCTTGATCATCCAGTGGCCCCACTGATTGTTTAGCAGGCTTCCTGCTTCTGATGTACTTAAAAATTTTTGCTATTACTTTTTGAATCTTTGGCTAGATGTTCAATTTTTACACTTCATTTGCCAGAGTTTATGCTCCTTTCTGTTTTCCTCTGTAGGATTTAACTTCCACTTTTTAAAAGGATGCTTTTTTGCCCTTCTCTGCTTCTTTTACTTTGTTGTTTAGCCATGGTGGCTCTTTTCTGGTTCTCTATGCTTTTTAATTTGGGGTATACATTTAAGTCAAGCCTCTATTATGGTGTCTTTAAGAAGTTTTATGCCGGTTGCAGGGATTTTACTTCTGGTGCTGTCCCTTTTAATTTCTGTTTAACTAAGCTCCTCATTTTTGTGTAGTTCCCCTTTCTGAAATTAAATGCTACAGTGTTGGGCCACTGTGGTGTTTTCCCCACCACAGGGATATTATATTATGGTCACTATTATCAAGTGGTTCAGCTATATTCACCTCTTGGATGTGATCCTGTGCTACATTTAGGAGTAAATGGAGAATTGCCTCTCCCCTTCAGGGTTCCAGGACTAGATACTCCAAGAAGCAGTGTTTAAGGTGTTGAGAAAATTTATCTCTGCATCCTATCCTGGAGGTGACATGTACCCAGTCAATATGGGGATAGTTGAAATCTCCCATTATTATGGAGTTTTTTATTTTAATAGCCTCTCTAATCTCCCTGAGCATTTTGCTAGAAGTTTACTCCTTTGACCCCACCCTGGTTGGCAGAACTGAGTCAGCTTCTGACAAATCTCATCTTTTAGTTATTAGACTTCAGCAAATTAGAGATATTTGACAAATGCTGGAATTGCTGCCAGAACAAGAGCAATGTAGACTGACATCTCTCTAAAGTCTTTTCTTCCAGTGGTGGCTGTTTAACTGGGGCTCTAGATAGATCGTCTGCTGCTCTGAGTGCTTTATAATGTGTTCAATGCTGAAAGGGGGGGGAAAAATTGTATAAGCCATAGCTGAAATCTTTGAATATTAAGTGGAAGATCATCCAGTGCTTTTGAACCCAATAATGCACTTAAGGGCTTGTGGTGTGTTTCTGTGATAAAACTCAAGCCTAACAGAAGGGCCTGTAAAAGGCTCAAAGCGTAAGTGATTGTTAGAGCTTCCTTTTCCACTTGAGCATACAGCTATTTGGTTTTTGTGAGGCTTCTTGATATGAATGCCACATGGCTCATCTGCTTCTAGCCGCTTTTGAAGACATGGCCACTGCTACGGTTGTTGGCTAGATTACCTAATATTATGCCAAAATAGGTAGAGATGTCAGTAGTTCTTTTGTTCTATTAAATACTGTATATTTTTGTGTGTTCCTCTGGATCCACATATTGTGACCAGTCAGAGATCTCTTAAGGGTTTTGTTAGATGAGCCAAATTTGGTAAGAATTTTCCAGAATGGTTTGTCATTCCCAGGAATCTTCTCACAGGAGAAATATCTTTGGGTAAGATATGTAATACCTTCAGTATATCAGAATCTTAAATTCCCTGTTTGGAATTATGTCTTAGAAATTTTATCTGCTCCTTTCCAAATTCTTATTTAGAATGAGATCAGCTTGTTTGATGTGTCTCAAAAAAAAAAAAAAAAAAAAAAAAAAAATCGCATGTAGTTGCTGGTTTTCATTTTTATGTCTGACATATATCAAAACATCACCTGCATGGCAAAGGATACTAGGCAAACCTGACATGATCGGATAGATCTATATGGCACATCTTCAGCACAAGAATATTTCCAGAAGAAATACCATTGAAACAGTAAATTCCACGGTGGCTGATGGATTTAGTTAATGGTATAGATTCTTTAGCAAGGGAGATTTTCCAGAAGCCTGCTATAGAATCTAACTTTGAGAAAACTGGTTTCTGATCATTGATCTAATGTCTGGTCAACTGCAGGAAGCATTTTTTCCCCTGCACACACTTTATTAAGTTATTTCAGGTCCACACAAATCTTAACTTGCTATTGGACTTTGATCCTACAACCAACCCTGCAGTGTCAGTGATTTCTTATCTTGAATTTTCCTTAGTTCTTCTTTGCTATGCCCTTGCTAGGGAAAGTCAATGTGGCATGAGGCTGAGAGAGCGAAGGGAGATGCTGCTGGCAACGGATTTATTTTGGTTTTCCCTGACTGTTTTCTTAGTCCTGTGAAGGTGTGGGGCTACATCTCCTGTATAGTTTGCTTTTTGCCATTAATGCATTCCAGGTTCTCTACTAACTGTAGTCCTCATATTGCTGGCAATCCTAGATGGGGTGTTGTCAGTCCTTGTATTACATATATTAATGTAATTGTCGAAGAATTTGCAATGCTGTCTCTAATTTCCCAAGGAACTGACTACAAACATCCAACATAGTGTTACTAGGCCCATGCAGACTTTTGAATTGCAGTGACTGCTGACCCAGTATCCTCTTTAAATTTAAGGTTTTTTTTACCATAGATTTATGCTTATGTATCCAGGTGTTATCTGTTCTATTGAAGATATAGTGCCTAGAAGTATGGTCTCATTGTCATCTGATAACTGCCTCTTGGATTGTTTCCACTGCTCTTGATGGCTTGCATGCGATCACAAAATGTTCCATTTTATGGAATCTATTACATTCTGCATTTTTTGCTGATCACACACACTGTTACCAGCTGTGGCTTGCCAAATTTTCTTCAGCTTTTCCATGCTTCCCTCCTATTTAGGTTCTTTGGTCTCCCACTCTCTAGTTGTGCACTGTTATGTTGTAAATTTGGTCCAACTGCCATTTCATATTTGCATCTTCTTTACTGTAAACAATATCACCTGATTTAGTTATAAGCTAGGTTTCTTCTAGGTAAGTCACATACTGCTTCTTTCTCACTTGGGCAAGTGTGAGATCCGGGTCTAACTAAACCTGTGTTGATAAATTATCTTGTCTCATTAGTTCTTTAATATTCCATATTTGTAATATTCAGAAAGACTATAAACTGCAGTAATAGTCTCAGCCGTTTCCCTTGTTCCTGGCACTTCCTATTAAATTTTGGCTATTTCCATATGCAATATGTTTACTGATTAAATTGGCAGCAAAAGCCTCTTTCATTTTGGTGTATTCTTGCTTTTCCTCCAACAAAGGGTAGGACACATAGGAGGTCATCAGCAGAATTACCACGGCAATTATCAGGGCATTTATCTGTATTCCAGTGCTTTCTCTTTTCAAACCAGAAGCCATCCAGAACCTCTCAGATCAATGCATCCAGCAAGACCAGCTGCCTACAATTCAACTTATTTAACAGAACCATTTGTGCTGTGACACCATTCCTCTATAGAGACAGGGCTCTGCTTCCCTCCTACTGCAGCTTTCACAGGCCACTGCCCTGATTTTCCCGTTTCTCTCCACTCTGGCAGTCTGAGCACAAAATAAGAAAGTTGCTGCAGCTATTCCACCATCACCCAGACCCAACAGAGAAAGAGAAAGAAAGGGGGGGGGGGGAGGGCGGAAAATAGTGTACCACAGGTGCTAAGACGTACCACATCTGTGCATATAAAGAGCATTGAATAAGTATTAATTTCTTTGAGGTTTGACATTACATAACATACTTCTCTATTTTAACTGCATAAACCAGATGCAGTATGAATAAGTGGATACAGAGTCAAAGTGAAATACCCGAGCATAGGTTTCTTACTCCTTATGTACTGCGTTTACTAAGATACTGGTGAGCTATAAGGTCTGCACATATTATACATCTACCATATCTGATTTATTCAGTCCATTTACTACCAATAAACCTAAGTGAGAAATGGGACATTTTATTTTTCATTCTGCTGTTGCTGAAGTGTACATTTCACATTGGATAAGTAGTGATTATGAGTAATGACTTTAAAAAAAATATATCATCAAAAGATAGTCAGTGAGGTAATTTTCATATCTTCTGTTTAGAATATGGTAGCATAAAAGGTAATGATTCTGCAAGATGCAAAGTGCCCTCAAAGTTCAGTGGAGTAAACAGGATTTATGGCTCCCAGCAACTTGATAATGGTGTATAACCACAAGCAAAGACCCAATCCAAAGCCCACTCAAGTCAATTAAAATCTTTCCATTAACATCAATTACTTCAGTCATGAGTCATTGACATGACCCCACTAGCAAGTTAAGAAAACACCAATGATCCATTTTCAATTAGTGCAGTACATCACGGGAATCGAGATAGAGTTGTAATTGATTCAACTTTTGAAGCAGGTAACAAAACTTAGATTGGTTATCCAGAGCTAGTGTAGTACCTGCCATGCTAATATAGGTTGAGGGAGAGAGTATGGCCAATAAATGAGAATATGATAACAAATACGTTATGATGCTCCTTTGCTACATTGGTCTGCAATTTTATGTAGTCTATTTATCTATAAGGATGCATGTACTGAATCATGTCCAAGATAAGATTACCACAGGATGCTATTGTTCAAACTGCCACTAATGTCATGGCTAGAACCCTGGCATGGAATGTATATTAATGTAGTTGTTACTGAAAATATGATGGGAAAAATCTGATACTAAAAGCATTAGAGTAGTAACAAATGAGTGGGTTTGTTGTCATGGGTGATATGGTTTCCTGCAGCATGAAATAAGGAAGCAGTTTCTATTATTCTGCAGCAGGTGAGCATCATCTTGGTGATAGTACAGATAAAAATCCTTTAAAGATATTCACTTACAATGAGTAAGTTGCAGTGAAGGTCAAGTATAACAGGGGTTTAGTTCTATTCCTTGAAAATTTAAACTGCATTATGATATTGTCACCAGTTCCCTAAAACTGATTATTCTTATGGCAATGCCAAGGTATCTGCTTGTTTGTTTTGGGGTGGGGGGGAGAAATAAGTGAACACAATATTCTTCAATACTGCCTAATTTTGGAGTGTATCAGCAATTGAAGTGGGACATTTTTCACTGGCTTCAACACCTGCTCAACTAGAAATCTGATCTTCGTGCTACAGACAGAACATAACTTTGCTGACCTTTTGTTCATTTATGCAATGGATCACTTGGGAAGCAATAAAAAAATTAATCATTGTGACAAAGTTCCTCCTCTACTTTGGTGGGTCCTGCGCTTATTGGCGGATTTGCTCGCTTCACAGATCCACCCTGTGGGTCAGGAAACACTCCAGAGACCTTCCCCTCTGGTAGAAGCTATAGTCCAGGTCAATTCCTCTGGTGTTTGATCAGGAGTTGGGAGGTATGGGGGGGAACCCGGGCCCGCCCTCTACTCCGGGTTCCAGCCCAGGGCCCTGTGGACTGCAGCTGTCTATAGTGCCTCCTGTAACAGCTGCATGACAGCTACAACTCCCTGGGCTACTTCCTCATGGCCTCCTCCCAACACCTTCTTTGTCCTCACCACAGGACCTTCCTCCTGATGTCTGATAACACTTGTGCTCCTCAGTCCTCCAGCAACTCACCCTCTCAGCTCCTTGCGCCTCTTGCTCCCAGCTCCTCACACTCACTTCCTCTTCTGGCTCCCTAGCTCCCCCTGGCTTGACTGGAGTGAGCCCTTTTATAGCATCAGAGGGGTCTTAGAGTCAGGTGCTTAACTGCCTCACCTGACTCTTAGCAGGTTAATTGGAGTCAGGTGGTCTATTAGCCTGGAGCATCCCCTGCTCTGGTCACTCAGGGAACAGAAAACTACTTATCCAGTGACCAGTATATCTCCCTTCTGCTACTCTGCTGTTCCCAACTGGTCTGGGTCTATCACACCATTATTTCACCAGCCATGGAAAACTTGCCTCTTCTTGAGGATTTGTATCCTGCTGTGAAAAGTTTAATTTCTTCAGTGAAAAAGAAACCATGTCCAGTTAGTGTGAGCCATTGCAACAGTGTTTCCCATAGAAGGACATCAATACGTTGGTCCTTTTTAAATACACACACACAGTCATTTCCACAAGATCTTGTGTATCATCATGTTCCAGGCTGCAATTGTGGCATTTAGGTGAGCTGGGTATATGCAGCTGAATGTATTTCTATGTAGGCATTTACAGGAACACTCTCACCACAGAATCTGAGCACTTCACAAATATTAAATAACTTGCCCTCACAACAGCCCCATGAAGAAGGGAAGTGCTAGTGTCCCCATTTTAGAAATTAAGGGGTAGATTTTTTTCTGTGCCTTTGAAAGTGTCCCCTGTGGTAATTTAGTCAAGGTGTCAGCCTCTGTCCCATGCAGCCAAAGACATAGTCCGGTAAACTGGTACTGCTATCCAAAGACATTGGATGCCATAGCCCAAGTTATAGATTACAAATTATTGATCTGAATATCACAATAGTGTTCAAGACCTGCATTCTGCTAGGCAGTGCAGAAACACCAGCCCCAATCCTGTGAGGAGTCCCATCTACATGAAATCAACGGGACTCCAACAGGGCTCCAGGCTGCCGCAAGTTTCTGTGGTGCTCATTGCAGGATTGGGGCAATAGAACAATCTTTGGCCAATAAGGTAAGCTGAGATGCAACAGTGGATGGAAAAACAATTGATGCAGGCGAAAGGAAAGAGTGAAGAACACAGTAATAAGAACACATGTTAACTTACACCAGCTATGTGCATAACTTGGTGGATTTGAGTTGAGATTAGGTTGGGTTTTTAGTTATAAGATATAAATAACTCACATGAGAGAAGCAACAGAGTCCTGTGGCACCTTTAAGACCAACAGATGTATTGGAGCATAAGCTTTCGTGGGTGAATACCCACTTCATCAGACGCTATGTCAGCACATCGCTCGCCCGCACTGCTTCTCGCCGCCCCCATTGGCCCAGGACGGCGAACCGCGGCCAGTGGGGGCCACGATCGGCCGATCCTGCCGCGTCAGCAGGTAAATAAAACTGGCCCGGCCCGTCAGGGTGCTTACCCTGGCGAGCTGCGTGCCAAACGTTGCCGACCCCTGGGCTAGATAGAGATATTTGAACACTGCCCATAGGTATGTAGTTTTACAAGGTCATCAGATACCACAGTGATAGGTTCACTAAAAGAATAGAAGTTTGATTAGGTATGGTTAAACTGCAGGGAATTTGAGGTTTTGGAAACTTGTTAAACTACTGGTGCGAGGTGGAGAGGGGGTTTACAAAAAACACACACACCACTGTCGTTTGTTTTACAGTACTCATTTAAATGAACTTTTTTAAAAACACGAATCAAGAAAAAAATATCTATAACAAGATATGTTTCTAATTGTGGTGGGGCCCCTTGTTAAAATTTTTGACAGCACACTTAAGGGAGCATTGGGATGATTTCCATGCCTCTGATAGAACTCCTCCTTCTATATTGTTTTCTCTGAACCTGCTCCCCTGGGAGAGGCGCCCCAGAAACATACACAAAACTAATGCATGATCCTATTTCAAAGCTTCCTTCAAACTCTCCTCTTCCAGGATGCCTACAAAACACTTGAAAATGGTTGGACAGCTAGTGTGTCAAGACTAATGCTCAACATGCTGACCAATATGGTCTCTGTTTTTATACTCTTTAGAGTACATACCATCTCCTAGGCTCTGTATAAACAGAACAAGTGCAATGGGGTCCTGGTCCCTGACAGGGTCCTGGGTGCTATGGTATAAAACTTATAATAATTTCTATAACCACCATCCCTACCAGATATCCTCAGGACTCAAAAATATTTCTGAATAGCAAACTGTCTGTCTTTTGAGAGAACCAGATTGCACTAAGTGTCAGCTGTTTACAAAAACTGTTCCCATGTCTCCAAATTACACAGTCTGTACCATGTTATCAGGGTATGCTCAATATAATTTACTGGTACAAAAAGTCATAGCATTTGCTGCAAATGCTTTTAATAACTTTTTCAGCAATTGATGCCCCATATATTGTTCATGGTCATGAAAAGAAAAAAAACCACAACCTTTGTTTAGAAAAGGAAGAAAATGATCAGGTTTTTCAGACCTTAGCACCTCCTCACTGTAAGCACACCCACTCGTGGTACATGGATTTGTTACAGAATAAAGGAGAAATTTTTTTTAAGCAAACTGGCCCTGTAATTTTCTCACAACTTCTTTATATCCAATAACTATCAAACTAGTATTTTTTAAAAACAAGCACAAGGTTTTGGATCTGGTGATCCTGATTTTCTCCTCATTTATACTGCTATGAAAGAGGAATAACTCCTGACAAATAGTACCTTAAAACTAGAGCCTTGTGCCCATTGTACTCAGATTTATGTAATGATCCTGTATAGGACAAGTAGTTCTGCAAAAATTACTAGCCTGAGTTTCCTGGAGTATAAATTTTAGAGCAGACCCAATATTAGCTAAATAACAGGGAAAGAACTACAGAAAAATATGAGGGATGGGCTCCTGTCACAAAAAGTTTAGATGGATCCAGGCTTACCCAGCAGAGCTTGTTCAAGCCTACAGTTTTGATTTAGCCTAGCTGAATTGAATGTTAATCGAGACAATTGCATGGAAACAAGATAATTGTATTTAAGAGTTCATCTGGTTCTCGGGCTTATTCCTCCCTCGAGTCAATTTTATTTTGTGACATTCCCAATGGTGACTACAGAAATTATCACAATGTCACATACAGGCAAGAAGTAAGCAACAGGATCAGGGTAGTGTCTAAGGAACGAGGGCTCCATTTATATGCAAATAACCCTAGTAATTAAAATAAGGAAAGGGAAAACATGACAAGCAAATGATTCCTATAGAATCAAAGCAATAAGTAACAACGACTTTGAGTACCCAATTTCTGGAGTGAGGAGTGCATGTCACCAGTGCAAGGTTTTTGACATTGATGACACTAGCATCTCTTGAGAGCGGTCCTGAGTAGAGGATTAAGAGCCAAATTGATCCAGTGGAAGTATCTCTTTTTAGTCTAGTACAGAGAATGAGATGCTTAATGTTTACTAGATTTATGAGCTCAGTTGAGTACCATCTTTGGATATAATCTACAGCCCTCTAAACAACTGTTATGGCAAAGTCTAAACTAGATTCCATTGGCTAGCAATAAACTTTCTGTGAAGTTTGCTCTGGTTCAACAATTAACTGCTCACGTATGCATGGTACAACTATTTTTCCTCATTCCCCTAGAATTATCATCTGATTGGAACATTCTGATCACTATAGTGAACATGTCAGGTTCCCATAGCGTGGCCACGTTTTGGTAGGTGAATTCACCCTTTTTTTGTGTATATTGACAACATTTATATCTGCTACTTCATATACTTGAGCCCAATAAGCTGAAATTGTACTAGTATTTTCTGCTCATCAGAATATATTTCTGATATTTTCTGATCTTCAGTAGCCAGGCAGCAAAGCGGCTTCCTTGCATGCACCTGGGAAGTTATATCCGTTAACACCTAGAATCTAATTTTCAAACATAATTTACAAAAAGCATCACAAGTTCTGCAGGCCAGGGAAAATACAGAGCAGTGAAGCAAGCCATGGGACCTTCATGTATGGAACAGTTTGATGGCAACTTTACCATCACCAACTTTTATTTTAATAATTTTGTAAAATCTTTATGTATAAAGCTAAGTCTTTAATAAAATTGCACAAGAGTAACACCTTTTGTTCCCCATTACTGCTTCACTTCTCACTGTGGGGAGCGCTACTACTCATCTATAGCCAATTTTTGGGAAAGGGGACGCCTGATCCATTAACACCGTTCCCTCCTGAGCCCCCAAAAGGCAGTTTGCTACACCCAAACACAAAACTGACAGCTTTCTAAATTCCATACAGGGAGTCAAATTTTTTTTACTTATGTATATTAATGCTCCTTGACTATCACCTCAACAGGAAACCCATTCTGCCTTTTAGCATTAGTGTGTGTATAAAATAACTTCTTTAACATGTGAGTGGATATAAATCATTTGTATTGCCAAAACAATGAGGACAGAAATGGCCAAATACTCTCTCTCCCCCCCCCAAAGAGAGTTTCTAGCCAACAAAGATTGTACTCCAAACAGTCACTGTAGCATAGCAATTTCTTAGTTAGATGGCACTAATTCATACTAACTCCCACAGTTAGAGTTAAAATACCAAATTTAGATCAAATGTCAAAAGAACTCAATTCAGATCCAGGGTTTGGGATTGACACATTGGTTCCTTTTTATTTTTACATTTGCAAAAATGTAATCCCAGTCTTATTTCTACCTCAAAGTTTGGGTATGTTTGGATCCAGTACTTTGCACCCACTTCTACAGCCCAAGGTAACTCACATCACCACTGGTACAGGCTTTTTGCAAACAATATTTCAGCACTTTTGCCTCCATCCAGAAACCAGACATGCAGAGAAATGTGTAGCATGTGTGTATTTATATATATATATATATATATATATATATATATATACACACACACACACACACATACACATATACATACACACACACACATACACACACACAGTGTAACTCCTCACTTTACTACATTATGTTCCTGAAAAAATGCAACTTTAAGTGAAACAATGTTAAGCAAATCCAATTTCCCCATAAGAATGAATGTAAAAACCGGGGGGGGGGGGGGGGGGGGAAGGGGGGGAAGGGGGGGGTAGATGCCGGGGAATTTTTTTTTTTTTTTTTTTTTTGCTATACAGTACTATAGTTGGGAGGTGCCCCTGCCTTACTCCACACAGGCACAGCTCACTGGCACTGGAGACAAGGAGGCAGGCAAGGAGGCTGAAGGTGCTGTAGGCTAGGAGAAGCACATTGCACAGCAGCAGCGGCAGCTTCCCCTACTCTGCAAGCACCAGGGGTGGGGGCTCAACCCTCGGCCCACCCACTCCACCCCTTCCCCCAAGCCCCCACTCTTAACCTGCCTCTTCTTCCCCTCCCCCCTCTTCCCCCATTACTCTGCACACCACATCCTCGCTCCTCCCCCCCATCGCCTGCAGCAATCAACTGGTTTGTGGTGTTCAGGAGGCAGGGAAGGGAGGGGGAGCCCATGAGCCAAGGCCTAGTGCCTCCCCCCTCCCTCCTGAGCACTGCAAGCCAGCTGATTGCCATGGGCAGGAGGCGGGGGAAGGCGCTGATCCGCGGGGTCTGTCAGCAGGCAGGAGGCTCATAGGGGGACAAAGCAGCTGTGGACAAAGCAGGCAAACAAAGGACATTATAGCAAAGCATTGCACAACTTTAAATGGAGCATGTTCTGTAGTTGAGCAGGGACACAAGATCAAAACAACGTTAGGCGAGAGGATGTTACGTGGGGAGTTACTGTACATAAATACACACACAGACACACTCTTAACCTTTAAATGTCTATGACCCTGTTCTCTGCAGAGGCATCTGCCAATCTGTGAGGTAAAATTAATGTATTTTGTGAGTGAGGAGATACAAACTACTCTCACTGGGAATCTTCAGATTTGTTTTTTCTTGTTTTGTTGTTTCATGTAACCTAAGATGTCATTCAGACGGAATATGTATACTTGCTTTTTGTATCTAGAAAAAGAATGAAAAAAAACAAGACAAAGCGAACCATCTATATTCAAACATCCAAAATAGGTACAAGTAGATTTGGAAGGAAGAGTTCATGTGGGGAGTTCTTAATTTATGTGAGCTAATTCACTCATCTCTAGTACGATCACAAGCTTTTCAAAAGGGACATATGAACAAGTCCAGAAGTGCTGAACCTGCATTCTACCCCAAAACAGAGAACATCATATTCATTTATCATTTAGGGCAACATAATGAGAGCAGCTGGGAATGCCATTCTGGCAATTTGCTTAGGATGATGTACTGCAAAATGAGAGTCATACCTAGGATACATTACCCTTATAAGAATGCACGAAGACCAAGGGTTAGCTGGTGTATAAGTCATTTATGATGACATATGGATTACAGTGCTGGTTACCAAGTAGATGGTTTGGTTGCATTAGCTTTCTGATGAGAAATAACTCTTCCAGAATAGGCTGTTCATTTGTGAGATCCATAGAGAAATGCGACATTTGCCAAAGCAATTAGTTTGCATTCAAAAATATGTCAATTACCAGGCAGACATTTATGTGGAAATGACTAGAGCTGGCTAAATTATTCTTTGTGAATAATTTATCCACTGAATTTAGTACTTTTTTCCTGTTTGTGAATTATCCATGAACAAACTGGTTTCTGTAGATCTATGTTATTAGTAATTGTCTGCTGAACAATTCATGTAAATATATTTCAGCTCGTGGACTGTCCACAAGCTGTTCACTTTTGCTGTTTACTACTTGTAGCATGTAAATGGTCACCTCCAATAGGTCACGTTATTCTTTCTGCTCCCTGATTGAATAACAAGGAACTAATAAATGAATTCTTGTCCATGTACAAATATCTTTTTTTTTCCATGCAAAAGTGGGCAGTCACACAGAAAGCAGCTATTCCCCTAACATTCACTTGTGTGTTTATGAATAGCGAATAAAATGGGTCAAGAACACAAGCTGTTTGGAGTCTGAACAAATTACTTCATCTTATTTTACATCTGTATTTCACAGCCAAAAGCATGGTAGGCCCTTCACAGTGCCCATAAAAAAAAACCACACACAGTCTATGCCAGAAAAGTTTACAGTCTAACTTGATCTGATACAAAAGGAGGGTGAGCAAAATGACAAGGATGAGGAGGGTTAGGCTAAGAAGAGCTGCAGAAGTCAGTGGGTGTGCATCCAGGGGGAGCAGAGGATTTATTTCCTTCATACAAAAAAATGCAATCTCTGATGACCCTTCCACGTAGGTGTCATGGCAAAAGTGGCTCATGGGGAAGAGCTTGAATGGGGAGACACCTGATGCATTTCCTGAGCCCATGTATTTCCTAAGCAGGAGGCAGCAGGGAAAAAGGTTCAGAGACCATTATGGGAGAAGCACACAACTGGAGTTTCATACCTTCCATCACTGGCAGAGGGGATGGAAGAGCAGGCAATAAAGTAAGGCTACACATGCACTACATACCACTGGTGGCAGAGGGTCGTGTACGTGTAGCTAGACATGCCTGCGAGAAGCACACCACAACCACACTGCCCTGTGTAGCTACATGTGTCAGTGAAACACTCTGGGAGAGGGGAGGCACTGGGGAAGAGGCTTCTTCAGCTCTCCACTGCTGGAGCCTTCCACTGTGGTGATGAACAGCTCTAGCAGAGGGGGGCACTAGTGACAGGCTGAGACTGCCAGAGCCTTTTCCTGCTGCAGGGAAAGGCTCCGGCAGTAGGACATTTCAGTGTAGATAGGGAGGCACAGCATGGGTGAGTAAAGAGCACATAGGGTATGCTCTTGAGTACATCTTTACTCCAGTTTCCTAAGCAGGGTCTCACCATCTACACTGCTATGTTTTACCTATGCAATGGGGAGTGTTCCTATATCTACTTTACATGGTGCTGAAAGAAGGATGCAGTGTAAACACACCCTAAGACAGGATGGGCTGAGGGAGAGTAGAAAGAGGTGAAATTATGTGAGGGCTTGAAAGCAAAGACAAGAAGTTGAAATGTAATGATGGGGAAGCCAGAGGGATTGACAAAGAGGAAGGAAGGATTGAAAACAGTATTTGCCCAGCTCGGATAATGATAATGCAGGAAAGAAAGGGTGTAGCAAAACCTCATTGTCCCAGAGCACCCCTTTTGACGCAGTGAGGTACTGTGGCAGCTTTGCCTCAGGTTTCCCTGGTTTTGTCACGACTCTGACCAGCCACAAACACCTTACAGGCTGCTTCAATTACTTAGCCCTCTGGCTAAGTCACATTTAGCCTCACCTCCTTCCAGGGTATCGAAATCCAAAGTAAACAGAGCCAGATCTTTGCCCCAGTCTCAAACAGAGTCCAACCCCTTCGTCCCCAAGGGTCTGTCTTCTCTCCTGTAATTCAAGCATTCCTCTGCCCACCTACTGGGCTCAGCTTTTACCTTTCCATCTCTCCCCTCAGTCCCGCCCGAGCTCCTTTGGGTTGCTCCTTGCTCTTGCCTGAGCAGCTACTCCAAGGCCTTCCTAGCTGGAGCCTTCCAAATGTCCTTGCCTACCTTGTGCTTTCCCTCAGCGCCTCACAGGTACCACACTATGGGGCTGGACCTGCACCATTGAAACCAATGGGGTTTTTATTACTGACTCTAATAGAAGCAAGAGCAGGCTCTGTATACATCGTCTCATTGGTTGGATGGTGATATTACTAATAGTTTCTACCAATGAGACTAATAAAATAGCACCAGCATTCTGGTTATGTGATACAGGGCTAAAAAAGTAGTAATTGAATTGCCTAAAAGAGACTGTCTTTTTAACCACCTTTGTAGCTTACAAAGGTGTAATCAAGGAAAGGCCCCTTTTTCAAGACAATTTGCATTCAGACAATTTGTATGCCAAGTTTCAGCATGATGCAAATTAAGTGGACTGAATTATGAACTCCTGAATAACTGGGTATACAGTGGAAATGGCAATGAATACTTAGTTACAGCATCATAAAAATGATACTATAAATACCAGACATTGAGAACGCAAAAAAGGAATGAGTCTGATATGGTCTATAACTTTGGTTTGCTATAATGTCACCATACTTCATTAAGGAGTGACTATTTTTTTTTTTTTTTAAACAAAGTATAATGCTGCCCTAATTGCTTTTACAATTGCGAGCTAACTTGAGAGAGTACAAATCATTATGATGATCAGGAAAGGGAGCATTGCTTAATGGTCTTAATCAACTGGCTCATAGACAAGGCAAGCCATACACTTGTGCCTTGTTCTAGTGACGTTATGGGACTGTACTGAAAACAAGTTGACAAGATTTGTAGCAATGTAATGTGACTGGGAGTTTTCCAGAACAGCCTGCAAATTAAAGAGTCATTAAGTATCAATTCTTTCCAAATCCAAGGTTTAGTTCTTGCCTTAGTCATTGTGTACCTTCACTTCTTCCAGAGGTTAAGCAATTTACAGGTAAAGAATGAAAACTATTTTTGTCTTCCCCATGTTTAAAAATACCCTGTTAAGAGAAAAGTTAACGATGCATTAGATATGGATTCTTGGCACAAATAAAGATAATTAGTCTCTCACATAGATCTATAGTCTATATGCTGCAACGTTCTTTTTCCTTCAGATAATACATAGACCCTTCTGTTAATTGTCTTTGGTTCCTTAGTAATAGTCTCAACAACAACAAAAAATAAAAAAAATAAAAAAATTAAAAAAAAAACCCCACCACTTGAATTGTTAACTCTCAAGGCCCTGAATTTGGCTGTTTCAGGAGGAGGAGGAGAAGTTGATGGACTCAGTTATCTTTGATGCGATTCGGTTTATTGACAGAATGCATAAACCTGTTTCCCTGAACACAGCAGGAATCTAACAGGAGACTGTTTCTTTGCTCACAGTTCCAAGCCCCTTTTGTGTTAGCTTTTTCTCAGGGCTCGGCTATCAGTTCTTCAGTAGTTTCCTGCAGTGTCTTTCTGCCTCTTCTTCATAGGAAGACATACCTTCCCAGTGAAACCCCTTTGCCCACATGTGACTGTGTTTTGGTAAGTGACATATGCTTGTGTTTGGGGTGGAGGTTGCTATTGTTTCACAAAGCAAATTAATCATTTCTTACATGTATCCCAAGTGAAGGCTATCTGTTATACTCCCTGGTTTTAATGGAGTTAGACACAAACTCATAATATTTAGCATACATTGCAATTAGTTATTTTCCATTATTTTAGTGTTTTGAAGGGGAGGAGGGGGGAAGTCAACCTGTATCAATTAACATTTATAAAATGTGCCACATGCTAACGTGTTCAGGGTCATTTTCATGTATTCCGTGTTTCATTATAACAACAATGTAGGACCCCCAAGGGAAACAGCCTAGAGTAGGGGTTCTCAACGCCTCCCCCAACATGCTATAAAAACTCCATGGCCCACTTTTGCCCAAGAACTGGTTTTCTACATATAAAAAACAGGACCAGCATTAAGGGGTAGCAAGCAGGGCAATTGCCTGGGGCCCCACACCACGGGGGGTTCTGCAAAGCTACATTGCTCAGGCTTCTGCTGCAGCCCCAGGGGTTTCTGTCCCATGCAGTGGGGCTTCAGCTTTCTGCCCTGGGCCCAGTGAGTCTAATGCTGGCCCTGGTTGGCAGCCCCCCAAAACCTGCTCGCAGCCTCCCACGGGGCCCTGGTTGAGAACTACTGGCCTAGAGTATCATTAAATGCTCCAGAAACATATATGTCAGGAATGCCACTTGATTTAGAATTTGGTTCAGTCTTTAAGAGCAGAAGTGACAGTCATTTGAGTTAAATGCCAAGGTCACACAATGAGTGACAAAGCCAAGTTTAGACCCTAGGTTTTCTGAAATCCACTTTCCCCTCAGAAAGCTTCCCTCCAACCAACACATCCTGGGAAGGAAGTTTGTTCAATTGTAGACTAGGCTACCTCAGAACCAGTAGGATTCTGGCCTTCATATTGGCTTTGGGGCCCTTTCCATCCCTAAAAATGCTGCTCCATTCCAAGGGTTCCTCTAGCTAATGCTGCCTATGGGAGTCCCTACTATTGCCTTCAGAGGGTTCCTCAGTGAGGAATGTATCCAGATAACGCATCAACTAATTGTCTGGGAATTTTTCCATTGGTAATCATGCCCTGTCCCAATCCATCCACTCACCAGCTTCTGATCTTAGCCCCTAAAGCTCCCATCCTGTGTGTGGTGGGGAGTTCCCCAGAGCAGTGTTTCCCAAACTTGGGATGCCGCTTGTGTAGGGAAAGCCCCTGGCGGGCCGAGCCGGTTTGTTTACCTGCTGCGTCCACAGGTCTGGCCGATCGCGGCTCCCAGTAGCTGCGGTTCGCTGCTTCAGGCCAATGGGAGCTGCTGGAAGTGGCAGTGAACCGTGGCCAGTGGGAGCCGCGATCAGCCGGACCTGTGGACACAGCAGGTAAACAAACCGGCCCAGCCCGCCAGGGGCTTTCCCTACACAAGCGGCATCCCAAGTTTGGGAAATGCTGTCCTAGATATCAAAACACATAAGAATTTCTAACAGGAATTAAAAGAGCATTGGGAAAATTCTAGTAACTGGAACCATACTGAATCAGACCCTGTAAAAACATCTGCTCTTAGTTTTCATGTTAAATGGTGGTGGGTTTTTTGTTGTTTTCTAGATCACTGCAGAGGACAGCAGTGGTAGTAGTCAATGTAATTTATCTAAATCTTTAGAAAGCTAATTTATTTCTGTGCCTGAGCAGAGAATTAAAAAGAGTAAATGTGAAGAGAATTTTTAATATTCTAGGTTTATGATCAGGTATTGAGGCAACTGATGGATAGTCACACATTCACAATCAGTGCCATCATTAAAGGAAATGGCATCCTGCCGTGCAAAGGGACAAAATTCAGTTTCCAATGTGCATAGAACTAATGTGAAAACTAGAAGCTGTGGTCACGTATGAAGACTCCTCTTGCAAGTCTTATTACTTACTAAATATGAAACAGAGCCAAAGACTTACCTTAAGCCTGCAAGAAGTACTTTATGTACTAGCGTTACCTCATTTATGCTGTCAGTGGCACTCAGTACAAGCTGAGATATGTAGTTGGTATCAATGCCTTCATAATAAGGAGGCCCTCATGAATGACAGCGGGCAAAGCTGTTTCACATAACTTCCAATTTGTAATTAATATTTTTCAACTTTTCGTCCCAGTATGGAATGCACATGTGGCCAGGGGTGAGCTGCCCCCTTGGTTTATACTGTACCTTTCTGGGCAACCAATCATGCACAAAGCTGGCCTCCTCCCTTCTTCAAGCCCAGGAGGAGACTGAGTGCCCATGATGATGGAAGGAAACAAGTGGGAAAAGAGGGTGAAGTGGCAATAAAGTGGCCGAAGGTTTTCTTCACAGTGCTGATGGGGGAAGAACAAACAAACAAACAAACAAACCACAAACAAACCTCCCCCACCTCTGAGTCTAGAGCATTTTGGCTTCTTGGAGATTCTTTTCCAAAGCTAGCCTGAAGCTTAAGGGAAATTAAAACTCACCACAACAAGAAGATTCTTGGAGTTGTTCTTCAAGTATTGTGTACCAATATGGCACCTAGGCCAACATTTGAATGCCTTAAATTAGGTATCTAAGTTCATATCTATATAAATGGCCTTATTTTCAGGGTTCCCAAGAACCCACTGTCAGTGGAAACTGGCCATATGGCTTATTGTCATCTATAGAACCTTCTACCAATCACATATTAGTTGTGTCTATAACACGCTTATATCATCTACTAATTTGTTAACCTTTATAAGCTATTTGTAAATGTACCCTTAACATGAAGCATGACATTTTTCTGTGAACTTCATTTCAAGCCAAAACTTGCCACTTTTCCTTTTCACATGAGGTGCTTTGTAAAAATACTTTCAAAATTTCTCAGCTTTCTAAAACCACTGTCCACTTTCCCTATGTAATAGCTTTAACAGCTTTCTTTTTTAAAGAAAAACAATTTGAGAAGTGAAATGAATGTAATACCAAATGGTGTGATCCTATGACCCATGTTCAAAGAAGCATAAAATTATCTGCATTTGAAGGTTGATTAGATTTGACTCTAATGCTGGTACTGTGTGTTAAATATTTTTTCCCTCTGCAATGACAGGATATATAGTGGGGAAAAAAAATGCCAGAGAAATTATGTGAACATTTGTAATTGCACAACATTTTAGTTAATTATTCTTCCAATTTACCAATGACCTACATAAGTCACTAATTAAATAGTTTTGCACTATCAGCTTACCCAGTTTCATTATTGGCATCCTGCCTGTTTGTTATAGGGGGCTCGAAAACCATTAAGCACTTTTGCTTAAATGGGTGTTATGAAGCTGGTGGAGATTACACTTCAGCCATGTACTGAAAGCCATAACTGGCTGCTCATAGATGCTGAGCCCAATGTCACTCAGTTTATTCCAGCCTCCCCTGTTACCCAAGAAGCCGGAGATTTTAACTTAACCAGATAGCACTTCCTTTCCTGGGCAAGAGACACAGACTGGGAACAATCCTAATATATCATCCAGAAGGAGTTTAGAACAGGATTATTTGCAATAGCAGGAGACTGGACTTCAAGACCCAACAGATCCCTTCCAGTTTTAGACTCAGATTTTAGGTCAGAAGGGATCATCTAGTCCAGGGGTCAGCAACCTCTGGCACGCGGCTCACTGGGGTAAGCACCCTGGCGGGCCAGGCCAGTTTGTTTACCTGCCGTGTCGGCAGGTTCAGCCGATTGCAGCTCCCACTGGCTGTGGTTTGCCGTTCCAGGCCAATGGGGGTGGTGGGAAGCCATGAACAGCACATCCCTCGCCTGCGCCACTTTCTGCAGCCCCCATTGGCCTGGGATGGTGAACCGCGGCCAGTGGGAGCCGTGATCAGCCGAACCTGCTTACCCTAGCAAGCCGTGTGCCAGAGGTTGCCAACCCCTGATCTAGTCTGACCTTCACCCATTCACTCCTGTAATAGATCCTTAACCTCTGGCTGAGTTAAGGAAGTCTTCAAAATTATAGTTTAAAAATTTCAAGTTACAGAGAATTCACCCTTTACAATAGTTTACATCTGTGCCACTTTCTGCAAAGGGGGAAAAAAAAGACACAGGGTCTCTGCCAATCTGATGGGGGACGGGGGGCAGAATGCTTTCCCAATCCCAAATATGATGATCAGTTGGACTCTGAGCATCTGGGCAAGACCCACCAGGCAGCTACCTCAGAAAGAATTCTCTGTAGTAACTCAGAGCCCTCCCTATCTAGTGTCCTGTCTCTGGCAATTGGGGATTTTTGCTACTGACAGTCACTGATGAGCCACATACCATTGTAGGCTATCCCATCATACCATTCCCTCCATAAACATATCAAGCTCAGTCTTGAAGCCAGTAATTTTTTTTTTTTTTTTTTTGTCCCCACTACTCCCCTTGGAAGGCTGTTGCGGAACTTCACTCCTCTGATCGTTAGAAACCTTCACCTAATTTTGAGCCTAAACTTGTTGATGGCCACTTTATAGCTGTTTGTTCTTGTGTCCACATTGGCACTTAACTCCTCTCCTTCCCTGGTATTAGTCCCTCTGATGTATTTATAGAGAGCAATCATATCTCCCCTCAGCCTTCTTTTGGTTAGTTTTGTTCCTATGATTCACAGAAGCAATAACTGATTGCAACAGTTCTATCAAACATCCTTATTACTGAACAATTTGTGGTTTCTTTTCTCAAGGCAAAAATAAGTGTAAAGAGCAATTTACTTAGTTAGACCATTACTTATGTGAGAGAAACTCACAGCTGGCTGCCCACAGCCCTGATTAGAACACTCCAGCATTACTTGGAAGGCAGTTAAGTTACCTGACTTTCTATTGTCACATGCCCAGTTGCTTCCACATTCTATTATCTTTTCTTACAGGGATTAAAAAGGAAAAAGAAAAAAAAGTCACTCATGGCATAAAGGTAGAATCCAGAGGAAAAGCTCCCCCAGCCAAAACAAGAACGAAAAAACATCTGTATTCAGCTTAGCCTTCAGACCTTAACCCTCTTCTGGGAAATGTCACTCATCTCAGTGCCACAATTCCTTATGTTCCACACAAACTTTTATTATTGAAAATTATTTACAACATCATAGATGAGTTACAAACAAGAGGAAGGAAGCCCATAGCACTTTGATGTTCCAGTAATAATTATTGTGTGTGTCCCTCCGTTGGCTGTCACCTGCCAAAGCTCAAGTGCATAGGCATGTTGATAGGTGTGCTTCAAATTCATTTTAAAAATTGTCAAATAAAATCCTATTTTCAAAAGCCTCACACTTATGAGGCACGTTATAGCTTCAAGGAAATGCAACCTTTCTAGTTATGCCTCCCAAGGTGTGTGGTGCCCTGCTGTGAGGTGAGGGATAGAGTCATTGGGCCTACAGTCTTTCTATATATATGGTAATCTAAACAGGGGAACTATTGGTCACTGTACTCTCTCCCCATTTTCATTTATTTCACCTCTTCTTACTGAGCTATTATTGGGTCACCCGCTTCCTTCTGAAAGTCCTCTGACAGCTCCCACCAGGAGGCCAGTTATTGGCAAGGTAAGAGAGCCTGGAGGCCGTGCATCTGTTCAGGGACTGACAGGTTGGCACAGCGAGTTAAGAAGCCTATGAATCTGTAGCATTTGGCTTAGCCCACACAAATAAAAATCACTACTTTGCCTTACATTTCACAGTACTGGGTCATGCTGTGCTACCTGTTACTCACAGTGAGTTGATCTTCATTCCTTGAGCAGCCTTCCTGATTTCAACAGGCATGCACACAGAGTAAGCCAGTACAGAGTGTAGCATAGTCTGACCCCAGAATAGTTTCAAAACCAATTCTGCCTCTCTTTTACCCCTTTTAAGAAAAGGGTCTGATGGGAAAAAAACTGTAGGTGTTCAATTTTGTCCTGTAGGGATCCTTCCATAACTTTCTGGAATTTCTATTGTCTCTGCCAATCAAAATTCACCCAATCCTGAAGCCTTTATTCACTTGAGTCCAGGTTGTAGGATCAAACTCACTATTTTACTCACTCATGAGAATGTATTTGATCCATGAGCTAGATCCTCAGCTGGTGTAAATCAATATCACTCAATGCTACATCAGCTGGGGATCTGGCCCTATTAAAAAAAAATCCTTTTACAAAAGAAATACATTAACGGCTGAAAATACAATGGTGTTATATAGTGTTAGCACAGCATTTGGGTATGTTAAGAAAAAAATTACATATTGTATATCATAGGATTTAAGCCAAATGATGTAATGGTGTATATCAGGAAAATATAGAATTTTACATGAATGGCCAAGTGACTGGAAAACAATGTGCAACACAGCAGCAGTGTACCAAAAGACAAAGGATTTAATGCTTGGAAATAAAATAAAAAAAAACCCCAAAACTGAACAAAATGCAGCAAATTGAGACCATCTGTCAAAAAAGTATATTCACTAGACTACAGCCTAGGACTACATCTAAATCCACAGCCTTACTATTTGCATGGTAGGTGCAGAAAATAAGCTCTCCATCTTCCCTTCCCACACCATGCATATTAGCAGAAGGCAAGACGTAATCCTTAATGTGCTAAGAGTTAACACAAATCCGGTTCTGGTCACTGTGCTGGGATATCCTTGTGAGTCTGCAGGAAACACTTCAAGGGGGTGGAATTAACCCACCCCTGCTAACTGAAAGAAGCAAGGTTTTGGCCCACAAATTTCATAGATCACTAAGATCCCGGTCAGTCTTGATCAGGGGTCTCAAACATACAGCCCGTGGGCCGCATGCAGCCCCAGAGTTATTTCCAGTGGCCGCCAAGCTCCCCTCACCCACCACCCCTCTTCCCTTCAGCGCACTGTGTCCCTGATCCTCTGGCTATCTCCAGGCACTTAGCACTTTCCAGGAGGGAGGAGGAGGAGCGGGGAGCCGCACGCTCAGGGGAGGAGATAGAGAAGAGACAGGGCAAGGGTGGGGATTTGGGGAAGGGGTGGGAAGAGGCGGGGCAGGGGCAGGGCCTCATGGAAGGGTTGGAATGGGGGCGAGGCCGTGGGGGGGGTGCTTTTGTACCTTTATATGAAAAGGTGTTATTGATGCAGCCCTCGGGCCAATGTACTAGTCCTCATGTGGCCCTCATGGTGATTTGAGTTTGAGATCCCTGGTGTTGATCATCTGCTGGGAAGCACAGGGTCATCTGCATGCAAGTGTTTTGCCTTAACAGCTCTGACCTGACCCACAGCAAATCTATCCCCACTCCTTAGCACCATTCCTCAATTTTCCTACTGCTAATGAGAAGCACTTATGTACATATGAATTATCTACAATAAAAGTGTTTCATTTTGCATCCAAAGAAATCAGATAGTCACATGATCACTTCTATCTGTGTAAGATTCTATGAAAATAGAAAAATTTTGGGTAAAAGAGTCTTCATGAATGAGGAAATCACTCAAACATATTTTTACCACAGATATAAACAGCTCTACATAGGAGGAATATAATGCAACATTTTGGCTATACTCTAACAGCTGCTAGTATTAGAGAGATGGGGTATGTTATCTAACTTATATATGTTTAAAGTAAGACTTCTTGAGCTCAAATTATATTCAGTTCTTTGTCAAGCAAACAAGCTAAACAAAATATTTTAAAATCTACAGATTATAGAGCCCGTCTCATTTTAAAAAATGAAAATCAACCCTAGAAGCTGTGAAATCATACATCCTGTAAGTAACTACAGCTTTCTGAGTCAAGGCACATGAAAAACATTATGAAGATAATTATTCCAAAAATAAAACCAGAATTCTGATTTGATTATTCTATTTACAGCTAAGATTATTTCTAAACAGTTATTCACCTCTCTTAAAATTTTATACAGCAAAATTTTATTCACTGTTTAGATTGCATACAGTGGGATATCTACATAGTCAGCCACCACAATATTTACTTAATCTGACTAGAAAGATACATGTCTCTTTTCCATTATTCTCAAATGTTACAAATAATTCAGTTAATAAGACTAATCCAGTGATTTTATAAATCACCAATAAATGAGAAAAAAAAGAGACTAAGAACTTTGTTCAAAAGGAGAAAACAATGAATATGAAGAACCTTGTCTAAGTAGTTTATTGAAGTGACCAGCATAATGTCCTAGCAATATTGGACTATTTGTTGTTGTGTGCATGGTATTGTGGGGAAATAGAGCAGGGGGGCCTTCTTTTTAAGAGCCAGAGCTGTGAATCTGAAGGCCCCAAAATAAACCCTCCAACAGAGATCTGTTATGCTAACTACCCTTGCACAAAGCAGTACAGGCCAGGGCCTGAACTAGACTAGACTGCACAATTCCCTGCCAAACTCGGTCAAGGGTCATGACCGGGGGTGGGGTGGGGGGGGTAACTTTAGCTAAATGCAATTTCTTAACTCATGCAGCTTCTCCTTTGGGTGATCGTGACCCACTCCGTGATTCCAGCTATCTGCAAAAATTGCCAATCATAGATCCTCTTTAGGCGTCCCATGGGACCCCCCCCCCCCCAATCTTTAACCAAAAGACCCCAGAAAATAATATGGGACTTGAGAAATGTACCCAAACTGGTGCCAAGTACCACCCCTGGGGAAAACCACCAAGCGCCCCTCTACCCAAATAAACACCCACTTCTCAGAAATTAATGAGGAAGGTGGGAAGGGGAAGGGGAAACTGACCCCGACCCTAATTTCTTAACTCATGACGTGTTTGTACTTTGCTTGCGGTTTAATGAAATAAAAACCCGCCTGCGAGCGGCCCTCGGAGTGTCAGTCTTCGGACTGCACCCCAGTGCACTGGTATGTATGTCAATAAACTGGCCTCAGGCTTGAGTCTTTGAACTAAAATCATTGCGTGGGTGTCTTTGACCACGACAATATTCAGCACAGAGCTTTTGAAATGAGCCTCAAAGACATTGTGAGTAAGCATTTTCTTATTTTGCCACTGAAGAAACCAATTACAACAGCTATAAGAAATATAATTGCATGAAATCTTATTAAATGAATATTAATACTCCAACAGAGCATAATAGAATTTTATTTCCAAGTTTTGCCACATTTCGTTTTTGGATGATCACTGCACAGCAATATATTATGTGAAATGTCCTGGAGAATTAAAAAACACTACAAGTCAAAACGTTAATTAAAATATGCCGTACTTCATAAAAACAATACTATACTGGAATGGTAGTTTACAGTAGAGGAAATAGATATTGTGAAGACACTGCTTGGATGTTTCCTTTCCCAGGGCTAAGAATTTAATGACAGGGAAGCATTCTATCCATGGTCTAGCCACAATTCCAAATTCTGCCCACAAACCCCAAATAACCAGTGCAAGCTGAAAAATATCAAAGTTGTGATGAAAATTTGTTGAAATTTCAACTTCTAACAAAAAAGACTGAACAAAGTTAATATGAAACTTTTGAGTTATCGCCAAAAATAACTAGGTGTTGCTGCTAAACTGATCAAAAGTAAAAAACTTGTAATCTGGACATAATTTCAGAGTTAACATCCCATTGAGATGAATGCTGAACACTTCTCTTTCCATGTCTAAACTCTGACATTTTGTCTACATTAGTGATTTTTTTTCTCCCCTAAATTCCTGATGGGGGTTATTTGTAGTTCAGATGGTCTAGTGGTCTCAACATTTGGATCCACAGTTTAGACCAGTCAACAGCATTTAACACACTACATCACATCCTGCTCACAGCAGCCCCAATCGACACAAAGCTTAACGCACTAGTGACAGCCAAATAATCCTTCTATATTTTCCCAACATTGCTAAAATAATGGATCTAAAATAGTATTAGCAGTGTTGGGAGCACAATTGTAGACAAAGTTAGATGGCGCAACATGAGTCCCAATCTAGAGAATTATCTTCACAATGGTAAGGATTACCAATTTAACACTTAAGACAAAAAAGTCTTCCTGTAATTAAAAGTAGCAACACTACCATGGAAGTGCAGGATACCACTATAAACTGAGCCAATATCTCTCTTACATGGTCAGAATTTGCCAATAAAAGAAGGGTATTTTCAGGTGATTTATTTCCAAGCTCCCATATTCCCTTACCATCCCTGATGGTCCAGAAACTGAACTACTACAGACCCTTTTAAACAATTATGACATTTCTTTATTAAAACTGATAAATGAGTGATGATAGTAATTTCCCCAACTGAAAACTAAATGTAGAAGAATTAAATGGCTCTAAGAAACTCAGAATTAGAGTTCCTCCATTCTCACTGAGGTGATTAGCATCCTGAAAAGAAGAATGATTCATATCATAATTTAGGATGAACATAACAGCTCTACAATGGCACTGCAGCACAGCATGGCCACTTACGGAGCACCTCCCTCCACCCCAAGGGCAGCGGTCACTGTACAGGCATCCTGCTCAATCTGTCTCCTCTTAAGCACTCCAGACTGCAATGGGAGATCATGGCTCTTCTGTGGCTGGTTTAATACCAAATACAATTCACTCAGACCTCAGAATTCTTAATCACAACATAATCCCACAATCCTTGAGTCCCCAACATAAAATCCAAATCATAATTCAACAATTCATACTTAGCACTTGTCCTTCAGCCATATAGAGAGCTCATTTTGTCAGTCTACTCCACCTGAAGCTGCTAGTTCCCAGACCTTTCAGACTAGAGCTCACTCCTCCAGCTCTGTTTCCTTCCCCTATCAGTGACTCTTGATTCCTAAGCTACCCTCTCTTATTGCCAGGCTTGCTTTCTTTAACAATCACCATTCTCTCACCCTTACCCCTTTCAGCTGCCTTTTATATGGATCACCTGATTCCTCTTATGTGAGGCTCATCCTGTAATCAGGGCTGGCTTAGCCCCCAGGCTCTGCAGCCCACAGATAAGCCACCCTGTGACAGGCACAACTGACCACACAAGTAAGAGTGGAGGAGAACACAAACCTGTCAATGTGATTTGGGGATTGGAGGGCAACACTGGAAGCAGGATATCATTTACAGTATACTTCACTCTCCTCCTTGGACCTGTGGAATCCCTTTATCAGAGTTTGGGATCTATGGATCAAAAGGGGACAGGCTAATGTGGGAGAGGGAAGGACATGGGCAAAGGCTGCTTTCTATAGCATCATTCCCTTTCTGAAACACATAGAACAACCCAGGATAAATTAATGTGAGCCAAAGATCTACCTCTGGGAACCATATAAGTCTAAAATTGCCTTTATACAATTGTGCTCTAGGGAGGAAATACACCCCCATGCAAAAAAAATGTATTCTAGGGAGCAAGTAGAAACAAATTTGGCTGAAGAGAAAGAACCAGGTGCAGAATAAGGGAACTCTTCATCATATTGCCTCAAAAGAAAAAACAGTAAAAATAAAAATCACTCCTCAAATAGCATCTAACTCATTGCCTTCTAAAGAGCTTTCAGGCACTGTGTATGAAAGTGCTATGTAAAGGTAAATCCTATTCTCTTCTTGCAGTATAAATATTAGAGAGAGAGAGAGAAAATACATTAAAACATATTGGATAGTGTTGACCTTTTGGTGTTTTGCCAGTTTGTGAATACGGCAAAAGCTTGCTAAGCTGTTCCTCCCTCTGTTCTTTAATTCCTTAGAATATCCCTCTTCCACTCACGGCAGTGAGAAGGAACCTCTCACTGAAAATGCATGCCTGTCCTTTTATTCAAGGGTTCTCAAACTTTTCCATAGAATGGACCATAACTTCATATATATTCATGTAGACCACATAGAAATAAATCAATAAATAGAGGGATACAAGGTTTTTGTTTATTACCATGCTCACAGAATATATAAAAAATACCTGAGTGCTTTTGTGGGAACTTCCCCAAACATTTCACTGGTGGTCTGAGATCCAATGTAGAATCATAGATTTTGAAGCCAGAATGGACTGCTATGATAATCTAGTCTGACCGCTTGTATAATACAAGCCAAAGATTTCTGCATCAGGTCCATAACTTCCATTTGATATAGACAGACATGTACCTTTGAGAAATTGTAGCCTATAAAAAAGAGAAAATTCTGAGACAGTCATAAGGAAGGTTAAGAATGGAGCAACTACTTCACTCTATTCATGGCAGTTGTGAACACATATTCATATTTCAACTTCTAAAACCGAGACGATATATATTCCCCAGGAGTTTAGGTGCTGATATAAGATACAATACAATTCTGATTCCATAAAATGGGCTGCCCATCTTGCCCCCTAAAGAAAGATACATGCCCTCCCATCACAGCTATTCATGTCACTAAACCTCTCCTAGCTACAGCCATGAAAAGTTTATTCTGGGCCTTACCGCAATCTCATTGAATCTAGCCACTCTGTTTATTAGACTAAAGGTCTGCTGGTTTATTATTTCAGGGTAAAACATCACTGCATTATCTTGTAATAATCAAGCTATTAATGTGTGGCAAAATCTCAGCTTCCTGTGATTTTTTTGTATATTGTTTTATTATGAGCAACGTTATGTGTATTCAGCTTTAGTTTCTGAATTTACAACTGCCTCATAAAAACACCTGATTGATTAACATTGTTAGTAGCTGCAGCATACCCTGCTCATACAGTGAATTTCGGACTCGTGTTCCTATATGGCAATTGCTGATTGCTAACGTTAGCCATAATGGCTTTTGAAGTGTATTCAGAAAGTTGGATAAAAACTGTTATTATTTTCAGCCTACACCTGCAGTACTTAGCAGTGCACTCATGCCACCTATTGGCAAATTGCTTATGAGTCACTAGCATTCCTGTTGGGCCAAGCAAAATGTTTTAGCTATGAAGAATTGTATGGTCTGTGTTCAAAATGGAGAATAATTATGGAGGGGGGAGGTAATAAACTTTCATTTGCATTAGTTTAATTTCTATTGCCATTTAAGGGAATTTTACCCTTGTGCTGTGGTCAAGAGAGTAAATAAATAAAGTGAATAACTTGTTTGGAATAAAATATCTGATATGACAACTGGATGGAGTAACAGCTACTTCTGCTACACCCAATCCAGTATTGTTAACAAGTACTTGGGATGAGTTACTTTTATAATCATTGCTATATTGTCAAACCTACTTTCATATATGGTGAGCAGGTATTCATGTAGGTCAGTGGTTCCCAAACTTGTTCCGCCGCTTGTGCACGGGCCGAGGGACGTACTGGCCGCCGCTTCCAGCAGCTCCCAATGGCCTGGAGCAGCGAACCGCGGCCAGTGGGAGCCACGATCGGTCGAACCTGCAGACATGGCAGGTAAACAAACTGGCCCAGCCCGCCCTGCACAAGCGGCGGAACAAGTTTGGGAACCACTGATGTAGGTAGTGGTACTCTATCTGGCCAAATGAAGAAAAATGAGCAGCACTTGGAAGATTTTGCCAGCTAGCTAAATGAGATCACTTGGAGTGACACCCTTAACACAAGGAATTCTTAGCATGTTTGAGGAGGACTAAAACACTCAGACACAGCACTTTAGGGAACAGTGGATCAAACTCTCATCTCAATTATATTACATGAGCATAAGTCCTGGTGGGGTTCACCATTAAGATATGCCAGATGCAATTGAGATCAGAATTTTAGCTTGTGATTTTGAGGTGAGCAGAGAGTAAATACTAGTTAAAGGTTTGAACTAGAGCTCGCTGTCATTCAAAAATCAAAATAAAAAAAAATCATTGTGGAAAATTTTAATTTTGACATATTTTTGGCTTATTGACTGGCTTTGGGGTGGTCAAAGTTTTCAGTTTTTGAAACTGTTCACTGAAATGTTAAAAAATATAAAGAAACATTTTGCTGTTTTTCAACCAATTCAGTTTTGAACACAGCTGCTTTCTGTACTCCTACGAGTTTTAAGATTTGCTCTTGACAGTGTATTTTGCTATTGCTGCCATTTAAATTGCTGTTCAAAAGTATAAATACTTGTAAGTAAAATAAATTAGTACCTGCTTTATTCATTTCCCCCCAGATAAATGTCTACTCATACGTGCAGTCCATTCTTCCTCAGCACCCAGAAACCATAATACAGGTGAGAGAATTTGAGCTACTGCCAATGAAACTTGCAGTTTTATTGTTGGTTTCCCGTGGTGTTGTGCTAATAAATAACACTTGGAGTATACACAGTGCCTTTCATCTGAAGAGAACAAAGTGTTTTACAATAGTTATTTGTTGCCCTCTGAGGCAGATATTAGTATTCTGATTTTACTTATGGGGAAAGCAAGTCAATGAGCAGTTTTTGTTTTTTCCCATGTCACTGAGTCAGCCTGTCATCTCCCACTGAGGGACTGAGAAGCCTGGCTCCTCATTGGCCCAGCAAATTATCTTTATAAATAACTCCATCCAAAGCTCCCCACAGCTTTGCTAGGCGTTTCTAGTCTAGTCTGTCCCCACTCCAGACCCTAAGCAGTCTAGGAAATGGTGTCTGGAGGTTCTGGAGCTATATTGTTGCTATATTCCAGAGGGTAGGATCCCCAAAGGGTCAGTTCAGTGTTCCAGGCTCTGGCTCTCTTCGCTGTGAGCAATGTAATGGTTTATCATTGTCAGAGCTGGGAGTAAAACACAGGAATACTCCTTGATATTTATCCCTCTGCTCTAACCAATAAACTCCAATTCTTTTCATACTGTATCTTTAAGATGAAAAAAAAAAGAAGCACAGCAGGTGGTCAATGCTAATTGAAATGGGAGTCCAAACTCCACCACTTGCCTGTAATTGGTTGGATTGCAAAATGTCTGTTCCAAAAATTAGCAGAAGCCACTGAGAAGACAAATGTGCCACAGTATAGTCCAGTGTTTCTAATGCACCACAGTCCTTCTCATTCAAATGCTAATCTCTTTACTTCCTCATAAGTCAAAGGGTCAGATCCCCACCTGGTGTAAGTCAGTAGAGCTATGCTGAGCTTACATCCGCTGAGGATCTGGCCCAAAATACTTATATTATTTCAGAAAGTTATCATGGAATCTGGTTGCTTAAAATCATTGTGATGAGTTTTTCAGGTTTAACAGGTTTTTGTTCTCTGGATTCAGTAAGGTGCCTTCTTACCATAGTTCCCCATAGAACAATCTGTATTGTTAAGGAGTGTTTAACAAAGTGTTTAAGGAGTGTTTCCGCTAAAATGACCATAAACAAAGCTATAGGAGTTGTTTGTTGTAGATAGCAGAACATCTTTTAATTTTCATTACAAAATCTGACCACTGAGATGACACGGATATCTTGTAATTCCCAGTCGTTAGTACACAGATGTGATGTACTCATAAGTGTGTCTTTTTTGAAGGTTTTCTGGTCAATAGCTCAGAGATCAGGGATGTGTCAAGTATTGCTTTGTGATTGCTGTTTAAGTGTTCATTTCTGTTGAAAACTGGAGCAATGTTGGAATAAACCCCATGGACGTAATTCCCTGTCAGTTCTTTTCTTTGCTGATGGAAACATTTCAGCACCCCCTACTTGTCATAGTCACCCTTTAACTGCATCATAGAAACAAAGGTTACTAGTAAAGGAAAGTTCAGCCTTTGGACTAAATCTCAGTGGAAATGTACAGATATAGCAAATGTAATGAGTACTGTCACACAAGAATCCTTTGTAAAATTTCCCACTCAACACTAACTTTCAGCATATCGGAAATGTCACATTCACAATTTCATCTGTGAGTCTGAAGATAAGAAGATACCGTTATTCGGGACCCATAGCAGTTTGCTGCTTGCCAGTAATTTAATCTACCACTTCAGCAAATCTGGAGCAGTGAGCTGTATGACAGAGTTTTGAACTGTGGCAATTATGGCCCTCCAAGTTATGATCTCATTGCCATTTGGTCCTTAGTTTTGTAGTACCTTGGGAGCTTAATATTCTTTATTGGGCTAAAAGTGAAGAGAGAGGCAGAAATTGGACCACTGACTAGCCACCCAGATGTCATCATTCAAACTATTGGCAGTGTGAGAGCCCAATGGAGCTCTGAGACAAGGTTCAGGGTTAAATTAGCATGGTTAAGATGTCATTCGGAGCAGGAATTCCTTTGGTAGCAAGTTAGTTGAAGGTCTGGCAAGTCAATAAGGGGAATTTGGATTGAAATGCAGTCCACAAGGTTTTTATTTGATGACATCATGGAAAGAAGAGTTCAGATTATAATTTTGGACAAAATAAAAGTGCTGCACTTTTAAATCCTTTTTTCCTTCTGGTTGATGGATGGGGAGAGAGAGAGAGAGAGAAACCAAATAAGGAACTACAAGACACTTATCTAAATGTCATTAATTTTCAAAAGGAAAATGATCTTGCCGCATTTCCCCAACAGGGAAGTCCTTTATAACTTGACTAAAATCCTTTGGATACCTTCAAAAGTCCTTTCTAGGACTACCTGCTATTGTCCATTGTGGCCACAGCCACCATCTTTCTGAGTGAGGAAACATATGGAGAGGAATTTCTTCAGTATGTATTAAAGTTGCTTCAACCATTGGTCTGATGTTCAGTGGTGTGAGGCATTTCCTGCTTTCAGGCCTGAATAAACTGCTTTTCCAGCCATCCTCAAGGGAGCAGTAAATAGTGTTTGAGGATCCAACTTGTGAATTTATATTTATAAAGAACGCGGCATTACAGGATAATGCCACTGTCACTTTTTTGACATCAGAGAACATTACTGGTACCTGTCTGGCCTATGCATGCAAATGATAATTTGTCTTTGTTTAGCTAGGAAATTAAATGCATTTAAGGTAAGTAAGATATAGTGGATCTTTTCAGACACATCATGCTCCCTTTGGTCTCAGAAAAAGTGCTTGCTCAATACACAAAAATGTACTAATATTAATGTTTTGTACTTATATAGTGTAATTAATCTGAGAATCTCAAAGAGCTTTACATGTAATCATTAAGTCTCACAACAGCTTCTGTGAGAGAGGCAAGCATTTTATAAGTGGATAAAGTGATGTGTTAAGATTACACTCAGAGTGAGTGATTGAAGCAAAGTAGAATTAATTAATTATTTGCTCCAATCAGTCAACATATATCTCTCTGTTCTTGGACTGCCTTAGGGAAATGTATGTATCTATACACATACTCACCATACATTTTCTTTTTCTTTGCTACAGTATGTATCAAATTCAGTCTCATCTCCTCAGCCTGCTACCATAGTCTTTAGAACAATTCTTCTTCTCAACCATAACTAGATATCAAGAGCAACAACAGATGTGGACTTATGGGAGTGATATCTGCAATGTTAAAGCAGCAGCCAGTAAGAGTCCCCCTCTGATACCCAGGTGTAGGGGATGATGTAGAAAGACACACCCAGAGTGAGATTTGTGACCATGGGCTGAAGGTCTGGATCAAGACTTGAGGGTGTTCACCCAGTACAAGAACTCATGTGTGACTTAATTAATGGTACTCACTAATGGCTGATGTGGAGTGTGTAGGGCTTTGCACTCCTTTTCACAGGGTGAATATCACCCTTAATGTATACTGAATATAAGCAATATCATAACAATGCTCCTAGCAGATTTCAAAATAGTTTCTTGGAGAACCTTAATTATTTAAAATCAAGGAGGCCCATATAAAATTGTCTCTGTGATAATTATCAGCAGTTATTCATAATGCACTCCCTCATGCTAGCAAATTCACTGATTTAGATCCCTTTATTGGGGTTAAGACAAGTGATGATATAGTTCCTGTAAAGACACTGTACAGTACTTTACCATATTGATATGACTAGAACTTTGGATTTCTCATTGTATTTTCCCCTCAATTATGACTAGAACTTTGAGTTTATCATTGCATTTTTCCCCCAGTTGGAAAGAAAGGTATATGTATGAGATATAAAATGTTTACTTATTTCCATTCCATGTCAACGTGGAGAAGCATAGCTAACTACAGATCTGCTCACTCAAGCAATCATTGCCCCAGCAAGTTCAGAAATCAAAGTTAATTAAGCTGAAGCATCATTTTTGATGGGACTGAAATTTGCACATATATATTTAATAACGAATAATTGTGGGTCATTGCTTTATCAGAAAAGACATGTACCATTCTTTTAATTAATTCTATTAATCTTTCTGGAAAATACTAAACTAAGGTTATACATGCCAATTAAAATTAATTTTGTATGGAGGATTTTAAACTGCAATAATTGTATCCTTTTAAAAAGTAACAGTAATCAAAGCTTGTATGTTTTTGATCAAATGCACACTGCACGGTGTTGTGTTCTGCCTTGGATAAAATGCTGTTTGTAGAAAATGGAAATTTACTCTTTCTTGCAGTCACCAATGCTAATAACGTACAGAATTTCATCCATTTCTGTTCTCTGAGATAGACTTGACAAAAAAATACCCACTTATGCTTAAGTCATATTGATTTTTACTTGATTTAATGCAGTGTTTCCCTAACGGTGGATCATGGGAAGGGTCTAGATGGGTCATAGAGCCAGTACAGAGAGCAGGACCTGGGCAGAGGGTGGTGGCTGGAGAGCCTGCCCAACACTCACTCCACAGTGGCAGCTCCTGTCCCACAATGGTAGGCCTGGCTTCCTGCTCCAGGCATTGCAACCGGTGCACAAAGTTTGTCCCAGCCACTCCCTATCGGGTCGCAAAGCCCAGTGCAGGGATCCAGGCCCAGCACTGCAGGACAGCAGCTGCCCATGCAAGGTAAGTGTGGTGCGGGCTCATTCTCCAATACACACACACACCCTGGGGCCACCCCTCTGCACTGGTCCAGGATTGGGATTGCAGTACTAGGTTTGAGGCTGCTGCTCTGGGTGGTTGGTGCTCCCTCAGCGGGGCAAGGAGGAAGAGGCAATAGCAGAGGAGGAGAAAAATGCTAGCCCGGGGACGGGCAACCTTTGGCACGCAGCTCATCAGTGAAATCTGCTGGCGGGCTGGGACGGTTTGTTTACCTGCAGCATCCGCAGGTTTAGTCGATCACAGATCCCACTGGCCGCGGTTCACCGTTTCAAGCCAATGGGGGCTGCGGGAAGAAGAAACAGAATTTTATGTTCATATGGGGTGGACAGGAATGGTACAAAAAGGATAGGAGGGTATAAGCAGAACCTTTTTAAAGGTTGCTGCTCTCCCTTTTAGACATCTTTTCAATAAATAAAATAAACAATAACAGTAATAAATGTTACACTATGTACACACACAAATAGATAATTGTCTTAATGGTCTAAACCTCAGTCCTGGAGTAATTCCATTTATTTCAGTGGATATACACTAGGGATAAATTTGACTTGGTATCTTTTAAGCCAATAGTAGAAAAAACTGCAAGTAGTGTGAAAATTGCCCAAATACAAAGATATAGAGGTGGTTATGAAGGGGGCTTTTATCACACTCTGTATGGGTAGCTTCGTATGATGTGCACCTGGCAACGTGCTTAGCTACACTATAGAGGATTCCCAGTTTCAAAACTACCTCTATATCTTTATATTAAGGAAAATCTCAGCTGAGGGAATGTAGCTATGTGCTTTAATGGTTTTGAAAGCCTGCTATAAAACCTGTTTATTCCACAGATATCTAAGTAGAGTTTAAATGAAAGAGGAAAGAAATCCTCTGAGATAAATATAGATATACACTGCAGTCAAAGTTAAATATATTCTTGTAAGAGTTTGTCAGCCAACTCGCACCTTTAACCCAGGGAAACGCTGGAGCATCTGATATCAGCTGTCTAAAAGACAGCAAATAGAGTTGTTGACTCCCCTCCATGTGATACCTGAGCTCTCCCGTTGAGGAGTCCAGGAGCCTATCCAAAGCTGGAGAGGACAATGGAGTTAAGACATCAGAGGGCATCTGATTTGAAGAAATGGAATTGGGGACAAGGGAATGGAAGGAATCTGGCTGGTTACGAGAAGGAAGATTTACACTGGGAAGTGGGGAAGAGAGGAAGGAGAAGCGAGATAATGGATAAGAATCCAAACCAAACTGAACCTCCAAATCTTCTGAAGCTTCCCATCCTTATTGTAAGTACCTGTCCGATGGAGCACACAGGGTAGGATAATATCTCAAAGCATACTCTCTAATCATGCTTAGACCCAAATTATGTCTCCATCTGTCATGAGACCATTCCATTTTTTAGCAGCACATTTTTTCGGTCCACAGAGAATATGAGGAAAAAGTCATTTCAAGTCATTCTGTTTGGAGATGGCACCCTCAACGCAGGTTGGTATGTGCATAAACCTGGGGTCATATCTGGAGCAGTCTACAGCACTTACAAGTGCCATTGACTTTCAGTAGGAATTGCATCTGCTCAGCACTTCTAATGATGTCGCCCTTTATTTGCTAATGAATTAGGGCCAATTCCTGCAATCGCACACTTAGCTTTATTCACGTGCTGAATGTATATAGAGGACTGTGCCCTTAATTAGCAGCATTCTAGGTAGAATATCATAATTCAATCTTGTTTAATTATTTGCACTTCAATAAAGCATTCAGACCACCTGAAAGATTTCTTTCATGAGGGGGCTTTTTATATAAAGTGCTTGGGGAAAGAGGGCAAATTGAATTTAAAAAGAAAAATAATCAGCTGGTGGGTATGAAGAGTTGAATCTACGAACAATACTCTTCCTTACTCACGCCCGGGCTTTAGAGGGTTGTGAGATGGAACCATTCACCTGAACCCTTGGGGACATTTTATTTACATACATAGGCGGAAGTACTCTCTGGTCCACAACCTGTTTGATTCTTCCTTCATTCGCTAGTCTGGTTTGAATCTTGCAGACTGCTAATGCATGCTAAAGTGAAACTTAAAGCTATAAAATGAGAAGGGAGAGAATTCTAATAGACCTGTACGTACAAGCCATAAAGTATTGCCAATGACAAATGTATGTTCTAGAGCCCAGAAGGGACAATTCTAAATAGATGAGCTTCAATTTAATTTTAAAAGGGACAAGGATATCCATAAATTTTACAACTCTTAGTTGAAGTTCCACCATAAAGTGCCTGCCCCAAAATGTTTGAACTGTATGTTGTGGAATATTCAGAATTACCAATATTTACAGATCACTGCTTTTCCCATGTATTAAAAATCAAACTTTATCTTATTAATATTTATATTTTGGTAGTGCCTAGACGCCCTTTTTAGGGATCAAGGCCCACTGTGCTAAGCACTGTACAAACAAAAAGAAGATGATCCCCTCCCCAAGGAGGTTACAAAATAAGTAGGACCAACAATAATATTTCAAGCTGAGATTTTCATAGAAGACTAAGAGAGTTAGGCACCCAACTCCCATTGAAATATAACTCCAGCCTCATTCTTTAGATAACTCATTTTTGAAAAATGTAATAGGCCTCAGTTGTTGTGATTCCACAGAAGGATGGTACATGCAAATAGATTTGCATATTACTGGTATATCAGAGACATTTGTCAAGTTCAAAAGCTTTCAGACACTGTATCAAAAACTGTACCACTACACAGATAACAGGTTGTAATACTTGTTTATTGCTTTCCACAAAGATCCTCATGAAAGTAAGATATCGTTCTCATTAGCTTAGCTTGCTGAGTCAAAGTTGAAATAAACAAACATAAATAAACACAAAAAACAAAATGGAGGTTATGACTCAGCTCAAAATTATAGACTAGATCTTCTGCTAATGTAACTCCACGGGCTACTGATTATCTAACTCTATTATTATAAAACATGTATGTAAGACCGTAAATTTACATAGTACTTTACAGAACATAGGTCCAGGGCTGGATTAACGCAGGGGCTTTAGGGGTTCCAGCCCAGGGCCTCGAGCTAAGGGGGACCCACGCAAAAATAAATCCATACTTATATACAATTCAGTAGTCACCAACTCGTCGATAGCGATCGACTGGTCAATCCTGGAGCCTCTGCCAGTTGATCGCGATCCCTGGGCTGCTAAAAGTCCAGTGCGCAGCAGGGCTCAGGCAGGCTGTCTGCATGCCATGGCCCCATGCTACTTCTGGAACCGGCCATCTGCTGGCATGTCTCTGCAGCCCACTGGTAGGGGGGAAGGAGGCTCTGCATGCTGCCCCCTCCCCCATCACCATTCCTGCAGCTCCCATTGGCTGGGAACCGGCCAATGGGAGCTGTGGGGCGGCACTTGTGGGCCTGGGCAGTGAACAGAGACATGCTGTCCCCGTCCCCCCAGAGGTGCGCAGAGACATGCTAGCAGCCGGCCACTTCTGGGAGCAGCATGGGGCTACGGCAGGCAGGCAGCCTGCCTTAGCCCTGCTGCACCGCCGGCCAGAAGCCACCTGTGGTCAGTGCCTTCCAGCCAGAAGCTGCACCCCACACCCTCTCCTGCACCTCAACCCCCTGCTCCAGGTCAGAATCCCCTCCTGTACCAAACTCCCTCCCAGAGCCCACACCCCTCAACTTCTCCTGCACCTTAACACTCTGCTCCAGCCTGGAGCCCCCTCCTGCTGCCAACCTCCCTCCCAGAAAGAAACTAATATAACAGCTGTTCTAAGGTAAGAAGTAGGCTATTTTGAATTAACTTAAGTATATTGTACATGTTTTAAAACTGACCACAGAATGGCTTTATGTTAATTAAAAGGCAAGTTTAGTATAGCGGTAATAGCCTCAATACCATAGTTGTGATCATTTTGTTTTACATTATGAAAAAGACTTGTATACAAGGGCCCCACAAAATCTAATAGCCCCAGGCCCACAGAAGAGTTAATTTGGCCCTACGTAGGTCAGACATGTTTCTTGTTCCAAAGGTTTTACAGTCTAAGCATATTCTTGAATTGTTTGATTGTACAAAACAAGAATAAATTGTTGCAAAAAATAACCAAAATATTATCCCTATGACTTCTGAACTTCTCCACAGTGAAAAGTCTTGAATACTGAATAATAAATTATAAATACTTATAAATATCTTAACTTAGTATAAATGCATAAATAAAAAGCATACATAATTTAAATATCATAGATCAGATCCTCAGCTGATGTAAACTGGGATAGCTTCTTTGAAATCAAATGTCCTGATTCCTTGCCCCATTTTTCAGATAGTTATGGAGCGGGTTTTGAAAAAAAATCCAAGTCTTTGAAAAATGACTGCCAACTCTGATTCAACTCTCTCCTCTTGCTGGTGGGAGGAAGAGTGACTTTTCAGCCAAATATTGTCAATTTATCCACCCACTCTCTTCTCATAACATTAAAGACTGCCTGGACGGGGGGCGGGGAGAGGAACAAGCTACAACCAAAGAGTATACAGTGATCACAAATAAACTGTACAGCAATAAATACAGCATAAGAAATATTAACAAGCTACTTCTCAGGAAAATGAAAGAGCTTCACTGTTAAAGCGCTCTGAATTTCCTAGCCTGGAGCAGGAAGCTCATAAAGAAGATGGTCTCCAAAAATCCTTTATGGAAAAGACATAGATAAATTAATTAATAGAAAAAGATAATCTTTCCATAGGTTTTTTTAACCAATGAGTTATATCCCAGTTATAGAATCCTATAAAGTGATTCTCAAAAAACATAGAACATAGGTTTTCAAAGTAATTTGTGTAGATCCTTAGTGATTTCCTCCCCATTACATCTGAGATGGTGTTTTCTTAAAGTTGGGAAAGACTTGGGAGAGAAACTTTTTAAAGTCACTCATCCTCAGATTACCTGGCTGAATGGCAGTAGAACTTATCTGACATTTGGGTCTGGAAGAAAAAGTTGTTATGTCTCTTCTATTGCATGCCAGTGCTTTGCAATAATGCACAGAACATTGATTCAAGTGAAAAGGAAGTTTATTTTTATCTTTATCAGTAAGTGTTTATTTTAGTGGAGATTAGTGCTTCCTTATCTTCTGCCTTTTATTAGGTAATTAATTTTATGTGGCTACTTTACTGGAATTAAATGGTACATTTCTCATGCCATTATTACTTCCATTTCACTGAATCTACACCTCTCCTCTATAGCTTGAGCAGCCATTAATTCACCCCACCCGAAAGAACAATTGCAGGATTTTCTCCTTTCTTGTTGCCTACCATTAATTTCACTGAAATGTTTTGGTTTTGGCAGCCCGCAGAGTCTTGCTTGGTCGTAACTGTATGGATTTGTTCATCACTTCTTTCCTCTTCAAATGCTGCTTCCTGCCTTTAGCATCTATTTTCAGTTCCTGATTTTAGTCCCTGATCCTTGATTTTTATTAATGATGCCTATAATTTCTGTGTAAGAAGTGGAGGTTTGCTAAAATTATATCCCAAGCAGTGCTTGCTGTTTCTTTCTCCCTTTTATTAATCTGGAGGATGTGTTCTTTGTGAACACACACACGTATCATAGAAAGGATTACATACTACAGTTACAATGGCCTTAAAAGTATCTAGGGAAATAAATTACATAGATTACAGAGAGTGAAGTCGGTAGGATGGATGGATAATACCTTTCACTATGTAGATATTTTTCCAATTTAAAAATAGTTTGTTCTAATATGAGTGTGTAAAGAGATCAATGATTCTCTCTGCTCTTCTGCTAAGCTTTTATTATTTACTACTATGAAATTATTCTTCAATAGCCTTGTTTTATTAAGCTTTTGTATATAACTCAGTGAAGAGTCACAAATGTTTTGAATCAATTCAATAGCTATAATTTTACTAAGTATAGAATGGCACAATTTAAAAAGAAATAAAAACTATGGGGCAGATCCTCTGTATGTGTAATTGGCATTGCTCCACTGACACCACTGGTGCTATGCTGATTTACATCAGGGGAGGCTCTGGTCCTACACACATAATTATGGCCCTGACTCAGGAAAACACGTAAGCATGTATTTAAGTTGATCTGTATTCAGGAAATCATTTAAGTATATGTGGAAGTGTTTTCCTGGAACAGGGTCTATTAACTATAAACTATAGGCAGATACAGTTAACAGAGCAAATAAAGTAATACCAAGAGACTCGATCCTGCTCCTATTGCAGTCAGTGGTATTTAGAGAAGAGGAAATAATTGACTTTTTGGATTGGTAACTGTCCTGAAAAATTAAAAAATAAAAATAAAAATTTGGGTTGGCTCCAAAATGGAAATTTTCCAGTTTTCTCTCACCAAAATGAAAAAGTAAAGATGTTTTGTTTTGCATCAACTGAAAATGTTCTGGTTTGAAACAAAACATTTTGCTCAACCCAAAAAGAATATTTTGGGGGATTGAGTTTTGTTTGGTTTTGGTTTTCTTTGAAATAAAACTATCTAAATTTCTAAACAAAAACACTGCTTCAAAATGAAAAATTGAAACATTGTTTTGAGAATATCAGAACAAATGGATTTCACTTTCTTTTTCCCCATTTTTTTTAGCCAAAATTTGCCAAATTCAACCCAAATTCAGTAACAGTTTCAGTCAACCCAAAATTGCATTTTTGGGGAAAATAAACTATTTGTCTGAAAAATTTCTCCCAGTTGTAATGGCAATGGAGATTTGCCATTAACTTAAAGGGCACAAGATACAACCTATATTTGCATGTTAATTTAACTGGCAATGAATTGCAGTATTTTATATCTTTTCATTGAATTAAAGAATATACATGATTGTATGAATGAATAATAGTAGTTAGCTTTCATATAGCACTTTCCATTCAAGGAACTCAAAGAACTTTGCAAAAGAAGGTAAGAATCAACACCATTCTTCAGTTAATTGAATGAATATTAAGTAAATTTTACTAATATATATCCCCAGCTATTTGTGACTATAGAAGAGCAAATCTTTAGCACTCTCTAAGCTAGTACTCTCTAAAATCTTGGATTGGATGATAAGACTTTTCACATTCCCTTTGAAGAAAATATAGAATTTGTTTAGTCTGAGAGCATAACATCTGATGTCATACAAAGATAATAATATTCTTTTAATCTCAGTGGCATTTCTTTATTTTTTCCCCACTAATGTGTCTTAGAAACAAAACTGGCTTAAAAGCAAACTAAGACACGTCTCAAAAATTACTTTAATGCTAATATGCCCTTTAAAATTGAGGCCAGCTGGGAAATTGAAAGGGTGACAAGTGGAACCAGCTTGTTATAGGCTGGCATGATACCAGTCATTGGCATGGCCTAAATGACAGTAACAGTATCTGGAAAGTGGTTGATAAGCAAATCCTGTTATAATGCTGTGCTAGTTTCTTTCTTAAATTACATCGTATATGATTTTATTTGTGCTGTTTCTTGATTTTCTGACAAATTGATTTTTTTACTGAAATGCTCTTGTGCTTAAACAAATGCATGAGAGGTGGCTTTCAGCAGTTCTTTGGCAAAAGGAAAATCTAATGTATACTGAATTAATTTGATCACTCAGGGGAGCTCTTTCAAGGGCCCCTTTAGTTCAGAAGACTAAAATTCATGATAACAATTTACAGTGGAATTTTCAAAGGTGTTAAGGGAATTAAGAGCCTAAGACCAAGGTCCTAAAAGATATTTAGACACCTAGCTCTGCATTGGATCTGAACCTAAATCACTTAGATGTCTTTGAAAATTCCACCCTTAAGTGTAACCAGAGCAACCCCAGAAGAAGGATTCTGAAGACGGGCTCAGTCTTCATAAGACAATGGAAAGGGAAGAGTTGCGGAAACAAAAGGAGATGTTCAGTGCAGAATTACAGCATTACAATCCTATTCTTGCCTGCATTGTTTTTTGAGAAAGAAAAGGAGGCACATGGTAAGCTAAAGATCTGACTGAGAAATGGAAAAAAAGATTATTTAAAATATAGACTGAGCCATAGGCACCGACGCTGTGGGTTCTCTGGGGCTCAAGCACTCATCGAAAAATAGGGTGTGCCCAGAACGCGCAAGACCAGATTAATCTTTTGTGGGCCCCAGTACCTGAATCATGGCCCTGCCCTCTGCTCTGCCTGGGCTCTGCCCTGAGGCACTGCCCCCGCTCAGCCTTTCCCTTTGAGGCCCCTCCCAGTGCTCAGGGGAGGAAGTGGAGAGGAGCACACACCGGCAAAAGCAAAAATCAGTGCCTGAGGACTGAGCTTAATTTTACTACCATGAGTAGTCTTATTGATTGCAACACTGAAGATGACTTTGCATTTTAATTTAAAAGACCCCCTAGTTTCTACTTTAGACCAACATTTTCATGACTACCCACTAGTTTTGAGTCCCTAGTGCACAGCTTGAGAAAATAAACTTTCTATATAAAGACCATTGGGTTCCTGATAAGGGAAACGCTATGCAGGAGCATAGTAGAGAATAAAGCCCCAATCCAGCAAATCCTGTCAATAGGACTACTCAAGTGCTTGGATCATGGACTAAGTCCACAGCCCAAGCAGAAGTGGGTATTCTTTACACTTTTAGTTAATTCCCTTTTCTGTGTTTTCAAGTGGAAGACTGTCACCTTAATTTTTTTTTCTCAACTACAAATGTTTCCTCTGACTTTAATTAAGCTGTCCTGTAGTTCAGACATTTCATGAGCTTGGCATGGCTGTCACAACTCTGTCACAAGAGGGTCATAATATCCATCCTGTTGCTGGCATTTATATTCATGCTGAATAAATTCAGTCCCTGACATCTAAGCTTTTCACAGGCTTTTTCTGCTGTAAAATCATCTTATTATGCTGTCAATAAAATGCTAAAGAAGAGATTACCTGAAAATGAATCCGTTGCATTTGTCCCTTCTCACCACTCAACATGTTAGCTAGTGGCAGCGTGAAAGAATCAGAAAAAGAACAAACAGAAATTAAATTGGTAAACCACGTAAAATACCCCATAATATATCTCCAGGAGCAACTCTCAGGTTTTTAATTCATCTTAATGGTGCAATAAAAGACTTGCAAGCTAGATGAGATACTTTTGTATAGATATATGCGCACACACACAAAAATATATGGCTTGAGATGTTGAGCTATTCAAATACTTCTATGGCCAACATTAAGTGGTATGTAAGCAGCCCATAATCATTCATGAATTTCTCCTCACACAGCCTTGTAAAGTAGTGAAATATTACCCCATTTTACAGAAGCACATAACAATTAAGGACTTTGCCATAGAAAACTCAGGAACTCTGTGGCAATACCCAGGGCCAGCTCCAGGCACCAGCCTGGCAAGCAGGTGCTTGGGGCGGCCGCTCTGGAAAGGGGCAGCAGGTCCAGCTATTCGGCGGACAGTCCCTCACTCCCGCTCTGAGCGAAGGACCTTCTGCCGAATTGTCGCCGCAGATCGCGATCGCAGCTTTTTTTTTTTTTTGGCTGCTTGGGGTGGCCAAAACCCTGGATCCGGCCCTGGCAATACCAGAACTATATCCAGTTTCTCCTGACTCATAGCCCAGGTACTGAACCACAAGACCCTTCCTCAGGGCAGGGTTTGTTTCAGATATGAAAATGTTGTGGTCTTTAAAATGTATTTATTTCCCCACCCCAAGAACTACATTTTCCTGATTCCTGCCCAAAATAATTTAATCTCTTTAATTTAGATAATCAAATATAACTTTAACTCTTTTTGTTAAACAAGAATACTAAATTATCATACCCCAGGTCAGATTTTATCTCCTTTATTGTTCTGAGTAGTAAGAGAGAATGGATTCCATAATTATCAAGACTGAATTTTGCTGGATGACATCTAAGTCAGAAGCACAAACAGGAATGATACTGGGAACGGTACAGTTTTAACTACATAATTATATGAGTTCTCCAGTAATAACTGTGTGCTTGTAGTATGCCATACTTTCACATGCTTAAATCTTTAAATACCTTTTGTCAAGTGAATTTCAGTTAAAATTCTTTTTTAAAGAGGTTATGATGTCACAAGTTAATTCACTGTCACAGAAACTTGTAACACCTAAACGAAAGCAGAAGAGTTATATTTATGTGCCAGTTGACTATTAAGACTGTACTTATTGATGTTTAGCAACTTGTAATGGGAATGATATGACTCTATAAAATTGAAATTACAATCATATTTCAGGCACTCACTTTAAAGAATGGCCAAATAATCTCCCTAAGAGTTTTATGCATTACCTCAGGCACATCTTTGCCCCTCTAGATTTTATCCTGTCTTTGTTGAAATATTGGGAGCACAGCAACAGTTGTAATTCCATCTACAGGTCTCTTCTCCAAGGATAACTGTTGGTCTTTTTCTCTATGTCAGCCTGTGAAAACAGATTGGCTGGGTACAGTATTTCCACTTTCCTGGAGTGTAATTTAACACCACATCATAATTCCTTAACCGTAACATCCTTCTTTGATTTTCATGGGACACTCATTCAAAATATTTGCATATATATAGCACAAACACGATTTCCATTCCCACTGCAAAATCTTGTGCCATTTCCCATGAGATCATGTGATGAACTGAAATGCCATGAATCATTGTTGACACTACAAATAGTAGCTTGCAGCCTGGACAAAGTAGGTTAATAGTGTTATACAATTATAAAAGCAACATTAACATGATTCATCCCACCCTGATATGGTTACTGGTGGAATTTCTTCTATGCATGTGAATAAAATTGCCACCAACCATTTTTCTTTCTGGACATTTCTCATCCCTGCACTTACCATTACATATTGTCAGGAAACATCCTAATATTCCAGGCTAGTCCTTTTGGGTCCTCCAGGAGATGGAATTTCAGGCAGAAACTCTTTTGAGTTCAGTGATTTTATTACACAATGTTTGTGCTGACACAAACCAGCCAAATCAACAAGCAACCCAGCAGAGCTATCCGCCTTCTCATTTTAGTGCTTAGCATTCTTCTTCAAAGCACCATACAAACATTAATTAACAAAAGGCCCTGGGGCCCGAGGTTTCCTTTCACTGAATGTCCCAGCATTCCTCTAGCCTGGAGGGCTCAGTAATAGGAAAGTCATTATTATTGTGCTTCTAGATTCAAATGATTGGGAGTTAGGACCCCGAAGGAAAGGAGCAAGGGGAGGGGAACCAGTAATAGTGAGACTGCAGGAATTGGGAGCTGCATGTTCAAGGATATCTGAAGTAAGTGCTTTTCAGAGAGCCATGTTCTATAGTTTACAGCACTATATAACCGGCAATTTTCCTGCATCTGAACAACAAATGACATGCTATGAAATTGGCGGTTACATTACAATATCCTAAACTGCATCTTTTCCATCTGCACTTAGTCTTCTTGAAGCCTCAAAGGCTACACTCCCTCCATACTGAAGAATAGTTCTCCTGCTACATTCACATCTATGGCCCAGGTGTTCAAATAGGACTAGTGATTCTGAGTGCCTTGCATTTTGCATCTCCAACTTAAAACACCTCGAAGGGACCTGATTTTCAGAAAGAGCTGAGCACCACCCTGTGCAAATTAGGCCCTTTAAAAGGCATCTTAAGCTTGAACAACCAAGAACGGAGGCTTCCAAAACTGCTTGTCACTTTGGAAAACCTTGGCCTGTGTCTTTTCCCCAGGCCATGTTACAGTGACTACTTAAAAAAAAAAACCCTACATTTATCAAAAGCAGCATAAATCAAGTTACAGCTTAGCCCAACCTTCCCTGGACCGTCTTCTGGCTACTCTTTCCCAGCAAAGACCCATCCATTTCTTCTCCCTTGCTTCCCCATGATGCTTTCCCAAGATCACATCACATGATATGAGTTTCAGACCTAGCTTAAATATTCTACTGGCATCCTTCATCCCAGGAGAAGATCTTCTGATCCAGCTCTCAACCTTGTGCTATTAAGCCCCAGACAATGTTATTTCAGTGCTCTTCCAAAGTGAACCTCTTGAACTTTGAGGTTCACCATCCCCCTTATTATCTTCAAGGGACATGCAGCTGACATTCTTCTTTCCCAAAAGCAAGATAGAAAGCTTAATTTTTCCTCAGGATTGTTTTCTGCTGTTCTCTCTAATTCTCCTTTTTAAAGTTTTATAATTTGAACAATAAAAAGTGGATACAAAATGAGCATAATATGTCAGATAATGAATAACATTGTCAAGAGCTTAATTGCACAAGGTTTTATAGATGTCTAGAGCACAAAATACATGACATATTAAAACAAAATTGTGTTTAGTCTCTGTTAATGTAAGGTAAATTAGATATAATCTGAGAAAAAATGAATCAATTAGAATCAATTAGCAATTAGAATCATATTTAGCAAACCCACTCCTGCTTTATTTTTGTACTAATAAGGATTCATTGAACTGAACCTCAAAATTCAGACCCTGACGCTGAACTTTCCCAAGGATAGTGTGTATTCCACAGGGTCCCCTTGACTCCTTCTTGACACTCTGAAAAGGGCTTTCTGTTGGGCTTGAGATCCTTGCAGAGAAGGCAGGCCAGGGCCCTGAAGCTAGTGCAGAGGAACAGGGTCATCCTATGCAATCATGGGATTTGGGTGCTGGATTCTCTGATTCTGCCACATGGTATAAACCCATCCACACAAGAGAAGAATTCAGAGGAATCTGTGCAATAGGAACATGTTCATCCTCCATGGCTTTCTCCTGCAGATTCTTCCTCTGGGAGAGAATGAGTTACCTCCTTCTCCCTCTCCCGGAATAGCTATAGCTATGCACGTTGACATAAGGAAATCAAATCTCATGCTTCAGGGTTTAAGCTGATAGACTTGATGTTGTTTGTATCAGGAAGGAAGTGTCCATCCCACACCCAAAGCATACTGTGTACAATTGGGTATGGATGACACCCATAGAACCCATAGAAGTCAGTGGCAAAACTCCCATTACCTCCAGCGGGGAAGCATTTCACCCTATGTGAATTATTTCAGTGTAGGAAGAGGGATGTTGTCTTTCTTTGAAAGAAGATATTGACCATTGGTAGAGGCAGGATACAGGTCGTATCTGGCACTGCATATCCTATATTCCTAACTGTACTTGACAAGGCCCACATTCTAACCCATGTCCCTGATTACTTGCTTGTCATTTAGAGCACCTGTGGTTTTGACTTTTTTGCTGGTTTAACCTTAGTAACTTTTAAAGAATAAAATTAATTATTTGCATTCACTTATACTTTTGCTGTTTCAATCAGAGACATAAATCTATTTGGTTTTATTTCTCTTACTTGTATCTTGTAATGCAAAGGGATCCATCTCACAAAAAAAATTCTTAAAATTACAGTTATTTGCCATTAAAAAGTCAAGCTTTCGGGTTATCAAATGCCAGGGAGTGCTGTGTGGCATGGAGGGGCAGATCCCTTGAGCTCCAGAGCCATCAGCTAATATCCATTTCCATTCCAAGTCCAGGATCCCTGATTGACCCTCCCCAATGAAGGAACAGATGCCTCCAAATCTCTGGAGAGTCATCAGACAAAGATTTGTCTGCTGGAAGCTCTAGAAGTAGCTGAAAAACCAAAGAGAAAGGAGGTCCTCTACCTCCTGAAAAAGATAGCTGCAGCTGAGGGCACTATGTCTCTGGTGGACTATGGACTTGCTGGAGAACGTTGCTGCACAGTAGCTATCAAGGCCACAATGCAACTGACCGCTGCTTCCTCAATTAACTCTTCTCTGCAAGCACTGACAGGATGGGTAAATGAAGCCAAAGAGAGAATATCATTGGTGGAATGTCAGATACAAGGGCTCTCTGCCCAGGTGCAGAGAAGTCTCATTGGCCTGCTTCTCTTAAATCTAAATTGGCAGACCTCTTTTGAGGGAAGGTCTCTGCACAATAATCTGAGAATTAGAGAGTTCCTGAAGGAGCAGAGAAAGGCAGCCCACCAGAATTTGTTCCCCAGCTCCTTTCAGTACTGCTCAGCTTGCCGGATGATTCTAAATTTGATTTAGAGAGAGCAAATAGGTCCCTGGTGCCTAAGCCAATCTCAAATGCCAAACTTCATGCACTGATTGTCAAATTTCTCAGATTTACTGTAGAAGAATAAATAATGAAGCTAGCTCATGGGAAAAATGTTTTGAGAGATGCCACAAAATAAGATAACAATTTTTCAAGATTTTGCAAAAGATGTGGTTGAACAGAGATCAGGCTTTAGCAGAACAAGGGAGTTTGCCAAGGAGCGAGGGCTCAAATATTTTATAAAGCTCACATCTAGTTTCATGTCAAGGTTGGTGAGGAAGTGCATCTGTTCCTAAAGCCACAAAAAGCAGAACATTTTAAATAGCCTACATTGATTGAGTACCTGTTCTATTTCATGACAAATTTACTTCCCACTTGTCATGTCTGCCCTACCTGCATTTATGAATTTACCAAGTTACTGTGACTAGCTAACATACTTATTTGGGTTACCTCTTCTGCTCCAAGCTTATCCCTTATTTATTTTATTTTATTTTAACTTTTGGGGCATGTATATCAAATGGCAGAATGGGAAACACCCCAGCAGAGGACCTCGCTCCAAGCTGCGCTCATGTGACTGTGGACAGGATTAATTTAAATTGTGTATTAGCAATACTGAGTATCTCTGCTCCTGTGTTTTTGCTCCGGAATTAATGAAACATTTGACAGCATCCCTAAAGGAACAGATCAGCATGAACCATTTCTTTGTGATTATTCAAGTCCTATCTGTTAGCTCAGCACTTATGTACACCAAAGAGAACAGCCAGGGGGCAGCATAGCTCCCTGTTGCTCTGTAGAAATGTGAGGGCTCCACTTTTTGGTGCCAGTAGGAAATGCCTTATTGCTGGGGGTCCTCAATGCCCAGCAGCTTGACATCCTATGTGCTGGAAGTGTGAGACAGCTCTCCTCCCCGCAAGACAACATGGAAAGTTTCGCAGGAGCTGAGCAATGTAGCTGTACCCCCATGGCCCAATGGAGCAGAAAAGAAGACCAGTATGGGTTGCTGAGCTACAAAGACAGTGATTTCTGCTCTCCCTATCACCTCCTACTTCCTACCTCTCACCCTGTTTCTGCTCATCCATTTCCCTCCATGCCTTCCCCACCTCTCCCCCTATGCCTTCCCCCTCCACCTGCTACTTCCCTAATCTCTTCCCCCTTGTTTCCCCAACCCCTCTCACTCTGAATCCCCGCCTCAATCTCTGCAGTCCTTTCCCCCACCCTAACACCTTGTATAAACTCAAACCCCAATACACGAACATGAAGTTAATATAGAAGCATCACTTGTTCAATTGAATTGTTTGTTGTGTTCTTTGGTGCCATAATTTACTGTTTGTGGGAACTGTTAGATTGCTCCTGTAAAAGCTTTATTTTTATTTAATATGGGGAAGGGAAACTGAATGTTTGGTTGCAAACTAAAAGTAGGAGGGAACATGTGGCCCTGGGAGAATAGTCTCCATAAAAACACAGTGTTTCACTTAGTGCACCAAGCTGTATTACCAGTTCTCTGGGTTTTGCTTCAGCACACCGAAAAAGATTACCTATTAGGAGATAGTATACAGACATATCTTAGACATCCCAAGTTAAGAAATATGTTTGTGGAGTGTATGCATCCCTTCTGTCTCCTGCAATGTAGTTACTCCCTTGCAGTACGGGAAAAATAGGTTAAATAACAATTTCAATAATGGATCGTGGTGGATCTCCTGACCTGGATACCACAGGACCCTCTGTTGCTTCTGACCTGGATAGTATGTCTCCCTAGCCCAACCCTTGGGACTTGGTTCAGTTGGTTTAGTTTTGTTTAAAGCATGAAGTGTTTGATAATTGTTTCCTTTTCTTTGTGATCTACTATGGTCCGTAATATAAGTTGTGTGTTTTTATATTTTTGCTGTAACTTGACTTTTTGTGTTCTTCCTTTCCTCCTCCCCAGAGCCCTCTCTTCCCCATTCCCTGGAAGTCTGACAAGTGGCAAGTATCTGGCAGTTTAATCCAAAATCTGTGGAATAAATGTCTAAGACACTTAGTCTATAGACTCCCCTCCTCCCCACATTGGTTTCTATGTGGGAAGCAGGATGGTATGTAATAGAGAAAATGGTACAAACACCTTCATTTGTAAGACTACACGTACAAAAATAATCCTGAACATAGCTAAAGGGGTCCTGAATCTTAATTTTATTCCCTGGAATGTAAAGGGTCTCAACACTCCAATTAAAAGAAAAAAAAGTATACTTATTATTAATGAAAGCAAAGGCAGATGTAGTGCTTTTGCAGGAGACACACTTGACCACAAATGAGGATGCTAAATTAGAACGTGACTGGATAGGAGAAGCAGGGTCTTGCTGTTTCTGATCCAAATCCAGAGGCGTAGCCATCCTCTTCCATAAAGCACTGGCTGTAACAGTCTGAGTCACTTTCAGATGATCAGGGCAGATTTTTAATCCTTAAAGTCACCATACATTGATCTGAACTAATCATGGCTAATATGTATGAGCCTGACCTTGATGATCCTGAAACTTTTCATAGGTTTTTACTAAGCTATATAGAGAACCCCATATCCCTACTGTGGTTTTAAATGAGGTGCTTGATCCTTCTGTGGACAAATCTTGGCCTCAGGCTCATAAGCCAACCAAAAGTAGAATGGCTCTGGAGCTGCTGATTGAAGATCTGGGACTATGCGATAACTGTCATTTTATACATCCAATGGGTAGGGACTATTCCATAGGGTGGCTCCTGTTCCTCTAGAGAATTCTTTTTGATTTCCAGGGACTTGTATTAGTGGAGGAGTCAATTACAGAATTAACTAACTGCCATCTCTGATCATGTGCCTATAACTCTTCAAATAGCAACAGACCTGGGTGAGAAACAGCCATGTAGATGGAGATTTAATTCTTCACCTATTAGATCCCCATTTCAAAATTTTTCTTGAACAAGAAATTAGCCTGTGCCTGGAGACAAATGAACCCTCAACATCTTCTAATAGGCTACTGTGGGAGCCACTCAAAGTCTATTTGAGGGATAGAATTATACATTTTGCATCTGTCAAGAAGAGGGAACATGGAAAAAATGATAGCCCTACAGATAAAAGTAAAAGAGCTCAATTTGTCTCATGCCACAGATCCATCTGCAGATTTGCTGCAACCGCTGATTAATTGTAGATATGAACTCAATAAGCTGCACTCAGTGCAGGCTGAATTTGCCCTATTTCAACTCAGGTAGGACTTCTGGGAATTGTGTGAAAAAGCTGGAAAACAGCCTAAGACAACGGATCTCTGCATGTAAAATCACATTCATCCATGATAAACATAGTAAATTATGTACATACTAAAGATATCAAAGAGGAGTTATTTAATGTCCATAAAGATCTTCACAAATTGGACACCTCCTCCATAGATGCTTTGGATCAATTTTTCAAAAGTAATACATTGCTGCAAATTACTGCCATTCAGCATAGAAACCTTGATGTGGTTTAATTCCACCACAAAGATTTTGTGTTTCGGTGGCTGCAATGATTACTAAGTGGATGATTTTACACAAATGGAGGAGTAGGCTCATGCCCAGGAAAGAGCAGCGGTATTCAGAAGTGTCTCAGGAAGCAGTGAAAGAAAGAATAGCTTATCGACATAGACAGCAATTATATGAATCTGAAGAAATTTGGATCCTATATCTCGATATAGTTGGATAAAGAATGCTGAGATAGCTCAAATAATGCCAGATTTCTGTTCCACCTGACCTCTCCCCTCCTTCTTTCTGCCCTCAATTCCCTTCTTCCCTATTTGTGTTTTTTTTTTTAATCATTATTGTCACCCCCATCGTACCATGTTATGTCTGTGTAATATTATTTGATTTTGTATTGTCTGCTTTTGCAACACTGACAAGCTTTAAAATTGTGTAATTGCACAATTTTATTGGATATCCTGTGAAATGTGCAGTATTTAGTAACAAACAACTTATCTTTTTAATTGTTTCTTTATGAAAATTAATAAAAAAACAAAGTTGAGATTTCTCTGTGATTACCATATCTAATTTTGAAAAAAAACATCCAAACTATGAAAGCTTATGAAAATTTTCAACCAACAATTTTTCCTGCTAAAATCGAGGGGTATGATTGAAAATGTTTTTGGCTGAAAATTTCTTCTTGTTGGGAAATTTTGAAATGAAATAAAAAATGTTTTGTTTCATTTTGAAATTTTTTTTGTTTTATTTCTCAAAACACAAAAAATTTTAAAGTGTTCTTACACACTGGTAACTCTACCACTCTGTGCCTTTTCTAAAGTTGGAGACATTTTGAAAAGGTACAGAGTGGAAGAAGAGGGGGGGAAAGGAGGTGGGGAAGTGTGTGGTGGTGGGGAAATCCAAGTCTGGACACTATTAAGTGACAAGACGGTGGGAGGGAGGAAACAGAAAAATCAGCAGAAGGGGGAATAAAAGATCATGACTTATTTCATTTTTAATTGTTCCATTTCAACCCCTGCAAAACGGAAACAACTTTTTTTGAGGGAGCTGTATAAATAACTCTGATTTTCTCAGATACCAAGGTGTAGTAACTGTAGAGGAAATATTCTCTTTTTAGTAGCAGCCACCAATCTGGGTACTCACTATTCTAGCTAATGCACATGACATTCTCCCTTCACAGCAGATGGTGCCCAAATGTTGAAAAAATACAGAACAGAATTTAAACTGTAGACAATCCAGGCCAAGATTTTGAAAAGTAACTAGTAGTTGTAGGTGTCCATCCTGAGGCACTTTAAAGGACCTGATGTACTAGATAACTATCAAGACTTCTTTCATATCCAGGCCTTCAAAACCCAGTAGGCTTCTGGAAGGAGGATAGAAGTGGTGTGCAATGGAACTGCACCTGAAAACTTTTTCAGTTTAATGATCAAGTAGCTGGTTAAGAACATTTAGCTTTTCATTTAATGTTCCATGTTATCTTTAGCAATATGACATTAATATTGAACAATCTGAGAGTGATTCTAATAATTAATGATTGTAGACTCAGCATATAGTGATTCTAATAGTTAGGATCGTAGACTCAAACTTTAAGGCCAGAAGAGACCATCCTGATCATCTAATCTGACTGCCTGCACATCACAGACCACAGAACCTCACAGTAAGATGTGTGTCAAAATATGCACTGGAAAGTCACAGGCATAGAGTCCAAGATTTCTCTGTCATATTTTTTTGGTTACACAGTTTCTCGATCTACCTGATCAGCCTCATGAGACTCCAAATGGCACATTCATTGTAGATTGGCACACAAAGGATGTCATCTCCATAGCAACAGCAGTCATAAAAACATGTTCAGAGGGTAGGTACTCAGCACATTCTAAAATCAGGCCCCTTTAAGGTGTTTCAAGTTAGGAACCCAAAACCTGAGGCACCCAAAATCAGTAGCTACCTTTTGAAAATCTTGACCCTCAAACTAAAACAAATACAGTAACCACCACCAGAGACAACATGTGGGGAGGGAGCATGTGGGATCATGTGACACCCCCACCCTGGATTTGCTGCTTTTGCTTTTACTGAGCATGCTCACATGGACTGAGCATGTTCAGTAACATCTGCTGAAGCCACTATCCTCATTCTGTCCGCCTGCCCCTATCAGCAGGTACAGATCATCTCTGACATCATCAGTAAGAAGCTCGCCAACTGGATCAAACTTTCAAATCTTCCTCACATTTTGCTAAATCCTGTAATAAAAATCACCCTTTAAAAAAGGTCACCAGTTACCTTAATTCAGTGATTCTCATACTTTTGTACTGATGACCCATTTCACATAGCAAGCCTCTGAGTGTGACCCCCCCCCATGAATTAAAAACACTTTTTTATATATTTAACACCATTATAAATGCTGGAGGCAAAGCAGAGTTTGGGGTGGAAGCTGACAGCTCGTGACCCCACACATAATAACCTCATGGCCCCCTGAGAACTCTACCCTTAATTCAAAATAAAATCCAAATCTCAATCTTCTAGACTGTTGTCTTGCTATAGACATGCATAAATTTTGGTCTGCAAGAGGTAAACTTGCTTTAGTTCTCTATCAGAATAAAAACAAATTAATTGTGTTTGTTTTACTGCTTTCATTTGTCAAGCTCTTAAATAAAAAGGGTCAAGGTGAATACACTACGTTGTCAGTGAACTCTCATTTTTGCCCTCCAAACCCTGTTGGATGTAGTTCTGCTGATGTTAATGTCAATGGAAATATCATGGAAACATGACTGCTTGTGATATTTCCAATGGAAATACCAACCAAAAGAAATATTCAAATATTATTTGTCTTGTAAATATCATAAGGATATTTACTGCTAAGAGCAAAGTAGGGGGAAGAAATGGAAAGCTGAGAGGACTGACAAAAATGAGAATGGAAGATGGAAAAACTCTTAATCATACTGTAGGCAAACAGATTTGCAAGGATACAAACCTATAGAAGAAAAAATGTTCAGGAGATGGTCATCATACTAGATATCAAAAGATTACTAGGATTTAGAAATGCAAAAGGACTAAGAGAAATGGAAACCAGTAGAGAAGAGTGAAAAATCTGAAGAAGACAGAACAGTTTTGCAACAGACAAAGTGTTGTTTAGGGAAGGGAAGTAATATATCAGAGGGAATACAGTGATGGAATATATAAATAGTTCTTATATGTATGTATATTGATATCAACACATTAGTACATTGAGGTAAGTCTTCTATAGAGAATTTTTAAAATATAATTTGATTACATAAAATGTATATTGCTAGTGCCCATCCAGTAGCATGGATATGTTTCCTATTTAAAATACTGAAAACTCACTTAGCACGGTCCCCCTTAATCCTAACAAATAATTTCTACTGGCAAAGGAACTGATCTTCTTACAGGTCATTCTTATGGAGCAGAGACTAAATGTACCCTGGTATAATTAGGCACAACAACGGCTCACTTGTTTAAATGAGAGTTGTGTCCACTTACTTGCTAAGTTTGGTCCCAAAACTGACTACCAGCAAAGTCACTGCACAATGATTGCGAAATAGTGTGCATCTTAGAAAAAACATTATGCTGATTTTAAGAAGCCTAGTACTAGATAACTATGAGAATTCATTTATATCCAGGTTTTCAAAGTCCAGTAGGTTTCTGGAAAGAGTATAGCAGAGATGTGCAACTGAGCTAAATCAAACTCTTTAGCATATTGGTCAGCAAGTAGCTGGTTAAGAACATTTACGCTTTTCTTTTAATATTCCAGCTTATCTTTTGGAATTGGAAATGAATAAAGTCATCTACGAGTGATTCTAATTATTAATGATCAGTAAGACGTCTAACATATGCAATGGAAATTCATATATGTACAGTCCAAAAGTTTATCTTTCATATTTTTGTGATTACACAGCTCCTTTGCGCTGCCTTCCTGGTTAGCCTTGTGAAACAACAAAAGCTACATCTGAGACACAAATAGCATGTCAGGGTTCTTTTCTCCCTTCCTGGACAATGTTAACTGCACAGTTAATAGTGTTCGCTTAAACATAAGTGAAAGGAAATCAAACTCTTATTTTCACATTCTTCTAAAATAGCAGATACAGTAAAATCTTTATGCCTGTTCAAATGCATTCAACCACTTAATATCTTCAAAAGGATTTTATTTATTATTCAGAGATGAAATCAAACTTTCTTGGATCATAATCTTCAGAGTTCTTTTTTTTTTTTTTCAGGATACTTGTCTGAGTTGGTTTGATATAATATACCCTCTAGAAAACAGCTCAAAGATAAACCATCATCTTAAGGATTCATATGGCATAAGTGTTCTATTGATCCTCGTGTTATGAGATGCCACGTCATTCCATTCCCACGCACATATTTTACTAGTTCAATAAATGTGTCCAAACTTTAATGATCAGACTGCATACATTATGGCAGTAGTTACTTTTCCCCCTATACTTTGGGGATTGAGTTTCATAATTTGTTGACTGAATTGTCTGGTTTGTTGATCCAGCCAAATTTTCAGATAAAATGGTTGTTTGCTTTGAAAATTGAATTGTGGAGTCTCATAATTGAGATATATAATTTACTAGGTTTGGGCGTATTTTAATGATGACTATGTAGAACCCTGGCTATAATACTGCAGTGCCCAATTAGCATTTTGTGTTACATGTTCAACTGTTTCCTTTTGTGCAATAGAACGGTTAACTACATCCTTACTAGCATGCACTACTAGTGAGTTCCCAGCTCAGCATAACAAGACTGGGGTTAGTACTTAAATACTCCTGGGGTGGGGCTCTAGCAACAAACTGCTCCAGCTCAGAGACTACACCTAGCATAAGGTTCTGTGTATTGCTCTGCAGGATATTACTGCACTGGAGTTCAGCTAAGCTCCTTTTGCAAGTCTTACACAAAGCTTATTCTTTGCTGCTTTCTATAAAGGCAGATAATTCTTGTCAAACCCTTGCTTACTGTTTCCCTGAACTGACTTTTCATATCTTTGTTGTGCCATAGGATTTCTAGAATTGGGCTGCCCACATGGCATACTGTGGACTCAGTCAAGTTGTATGGACACCACCCTTTAGGCTGCAAAGGCACATCTTCAACTTTCACAAATCCAGACACTGATATGTACATGCTCACTCCTGCAAACTTCCTCCCCACAGTTTGGTCTTGCAGGATCAATTATAGTAAGGAGTGCTAGTAGGCATCAGAATTAATTGAACAAGTTGTTCTGTTGTGAGCGTATCCAAGAAATCAGCTATCAACGTATTCAACTCTTACAAAAAGAATATACACGTAGGTCAACAAAGCAATGAACACAGAATTTGATTGGTAAAGGTCTTCTAAGATGTATAGTTGGTACAGGAAAATACATAGCATGAACAGCAGAGTATGACGATAACTGCTGAACTATGCAAAATGAACAACAAAATAGCTTGTTTATGAGCTCTGGATTTTATTAAATGTAATTACTTGGGGCTTTAAATCAAGAGTGGCATCAAAAACAAGTGTCTCTCGAATTTAATTACTTTACCCTGTGGCTTGCATGGTAAATGGGAATGGGAATGGTGAGGTTGATGGTTAATAGTATTAAACTAGTGTAGCTTCTATTAAGTCCTGTCTGATCATGAGTGTTCACTAGGGGGCAGTGGCTTTTAAATGAAAATATCCTAGGGTTACCATATTTCAGCAAGCAAAAAAGAGGACGGGAGGAGCCCCACCCTAGCCCCGCCCCTGCCCCTCCCACTTCCCGCCCCCCTCAGAACCCCCAACCCTCCCCCCGTTCCTTGTCCCCTGACTGCCCCCTCCTGGGACCCCTGCCCCTAACTGCCCCCCAGGACTCCACCCCCTACCTAAGCCTCCCTGCCTCTTGTCCCCTGACTGCCCCCTCCTGAGACCCTCCCCCCATCCTAACTGGCCCCCTAGGACACTACCCCCTACCTGTACCCTGATTGCCCCAACCCTTATACACACCCCCACCCCCAGACAGACCCCTGGGACTCCCACGCCCCATCCAACCACTCCCCACCCCCTGACAGCGCCCCCCAGAACTCCCGACCCATCTAAACCCCACTGC